>NC_009692.1:0-16431 GCF_002288905.1 Enhydra lutris kenyoni | reverse complement strand
AAGTCCGGGGGTGATAGAGGTGGGAATTCACATCTATAGATAGCTTCATTTTGAATAGGAAGTTTTAATGGATTAGTAAGTGAGATTAACATGCGTGGCACCAGTATAAGTGGCTTCTCATATATGTTGCATATGCTTAGTTCTGTTTTTGGGGTTTGGCAGGGCGGTAGAAGTATCTGCATACTTTTGAAGTTACGGGGGGTAAGGGGGGTTTGATTAAATCAATCCCTATCTGTTGAATACGTGTGTGGGTGTACGTGTACGTACGTGGGTGTACGTGTACGTACGTGGGTGTACGTGTACGTACGTGGGTGTACGTGTACGTACGTGGGTGTACGTGTACGTACGTGGGTGTACGTGTACGTACGTGGGTGTACGTGTACGTACGTGGGTGTACGTGGGTATATGTAGGTATATGTCCTGTAACCATTGACTGAATAGCACCTTATGGCTATGTAATGCGGATAAATGATGAAGATCAAGTCCAGCTACAAGTTATCTGACTGCTACGAGGCCGCCACGGCCACAGCTGAGTGACACCAAGTTCTCCCCCCCCAAAAGTTAAAAATACCAAATGCATGACACCACAGTTATGTGTGATCATGGGCTGATTAGTCATTAGTCCATCGAGATGTCCCATTTGAGAGGTTAGTAGGATTGGATTGAGGATTGTCATGGCCCTGAAGTAAGAACCAGATGCCAGGTATAGTTTCACTATAGCTACCCCCACATGCGGATGGGCCCGGAGCGAGAAGAGGTACACGTCAAGCAAGGATTGATGGTTTCTCGAGGCATGGTGATCAAGCTCGTGATCTAGGTGAGATGCATACATGTAAAACCAACCATAATATGTACATGCTTATATGCATGGGGCAAACCATTAATGCACGATATACATAGGGGGGAGGTGCGCGGGTAATACTTACTGGGCAAGCACAGTAAGTATTATTAAATATATGAATTAGGACAATAGGGTGAGGAAATCAGGGAATAGTTTAGTTAGAATGTCAGTTTTGGGTACTGATGGTGGGGTTCTTGCCTCTTCCTTGAGTCTTAGGGAGATGGGATTCTCCATTTTTGGTTTACAAGACCAGAGTAATTAATATACTACAAAGACTCTTCATTTTAATAGGTTGTTTTCGATAATGCTGGTGATTGGTATTAGTACTAGGAGAATTATAAAGTAAAGAATTGAGGCCAATTGGCCGATGACGACGAATGGGTGCTCTACTGGTTGGCCTCCAATTCAGGTTAGGGTAAGGAGGTCAGCTACTAATAGTCAGAACAGGCATTGGCTGAGTGGGCGGAATATCATGCTTCGTTGTTTAGAGGTGTGTAGTAGGGGAATGATAGCTAGGATTAGGATGGATAGGATTAAGGCTAGTACTCCTCCTAGTTTGTTAGGGATGGACCGTAGGATTGCATATGCAAATAGGAAATATCATTCGGGTTTGATATGGGGTGGTGTACTGAGTGGGTTGGCGGGGATATAGTTGTCGGGGTCTCCTAGCAGGTCGGGGGAGAATAGCACTAGCGTTGTCAGCGCTAGGACTAGGGATAGGGCGCCTAGGATGTCCTTGATGGTATAGTAGGGGTGAAATGGGATTTTGTCAGAGTTGGATGGGATTCCGGATGGGTTGTTAGACCCTGTCTCGTGGAGGAATAGGAGGTGGATTATTGCCAGTGCTGAAATGATGAAGGGCAGGATAAAGTGGAAGGCGAAGAATCGTGTTAGGGTAGCTTTGTCTACTGAGAACCCACCCCAGATTCATTCTACAAGGTTAGTTCCGATGTATGGGATGGCTGATAGTAGGTTAGTAATTACGGTTGCGCCTCAAAAGGATATTTGTCCTCATGGTAAGACGTAACCTATGAATGCTGTTGCTATAACTGTGAATAGTAAGACAATACCAATGTTTCATGTTTCGGAAAATATGTAAGATCCATAGTATAATCCTCGTCCTACATGTAGGAATAGGCAAATAAAGAATATGGATGCTCCGTTTGCATGTATGTACCGGATAATTCAGCCGTAGTTGACGTCTCGGCAGATATGGGCGACTGATGAGAAGGCTGTGGTTGTGTCTGATGTATAATGTATAGCTAAAAATAAACCTGTAAGAATCTGAAGGATTAAGCAAATTCCGAGTAGGGATCCGAAGTTTCATCATGCTGAGATGTTTGATGGTGCGGGTAGGTCGATGAATGAGTTGTTGATGATCTTGGTTAGGGGATGGGTCTTACGAATGTTGGTCATTAATGTTCTTATAGTTGAAATACAACGGTGGTTTTTCATGCCACTAGTCATGGTTAGATTCCATGTAGGAATAATGATGACATATATTGTATTCATTCTAAGTGTTATTTTTGTAGTTAGTTTTGTAGGGTTTTCTTCAAAACCTTCTCCTATCTACGGCGGGCTGGTTTTAATTATTAGTGGGGCTGTTGGTTGTGGGATTGTGTTGAGTTTTGGAGGATCGTTTTTGGGTTTAATGGTATTTTTGATTTATTTAGGGGGTATGCTAGTTGTTTTTGGGTACACTACAGCCATGGCTACTGAGCAGTATCCTGAAGTTTGGGCCTCTAATAAGGCTGTTTTAGGAGCTTTTATCGTTGGCTTGTTGTCTGAGTTATTAACTGCTTGTTATGTTTTAAAGGGTGATGATATTGACATTGAAGTTGTATTGAAGTTTAATGGAGCGGGCGATTGGGTTATTTATGATACAGGTGATTCAGGATTTTTTAGTGAGGAAGCTATGGGAATTGCAGCTTTATATAGTTATGGGACTTGGTTGGTTGTTGTCACTGGCTGGTCACTTCTTATTGGGGTGTTGGTAATTATGGAGGTTACTCGTGGAAGTTAAGTACGAGTAGGCTTAGAGTCAGGGTTAGTATAAATGATAAGAAGTATAGTTTGATTAGGCCTTTTTGGTTAGTGACGGTGATTGAAGATTTTATTTGGAAGTGGGAGATGGATTTTGGTAAGATCTTTTCTAGTCAAATTATATCTAACAGTGTTGATGCTGATTTTTGGCTTATGAGTAGATTTATTTTGGGTATTAGGCGGTGAATAGTAGTTGGGAAGTAGCCTAGTATGTTTGAGAATTTGAATAGGTTCGAGGGATATTTAAATTTTAGGCTTTGTATTGTGAGGTTAAGTTCTAGTGCCAAAATGAAACCTAAGATGGTTATGGTGAGGGCTATTATTTTGAGATAATGAGGCATAGTTATCTGTGGGGTGGTGGTGGGTGTGATGTTGTAGGAGATTAGGAATCCTGCGAAGATACTCCCGAGTAGGAGACGTTTAATGGAGTTGATTAGGAGGGGATTATTCTCGTTGATTGCGACGACAGGGTTGAAGCGGGGTTGTCCTAGGAGTGCGAAAAATAGGATTCGAGTGCTATAGGCAGCTGTTATGGAGGTGGCAATGAGGGTAATTAGAAGGGCTCAGGCGTTGGTATATGACGTGTTAGCGGTTTCGATAATTAGGTCTTTAGAGTAAAATCCTGTTAGGAATGGTATTCCTGTGAGTGCTAGGCTTCCGACGATCAGGGAGGTGGTGGTAAATGGAAGGGCTTTGTATAGTCCTCCTATTTTTCGGATGTCTTGTTCATCGTTTAGGTTGTGAATGATTGATCCAGAGCACATGAATAATATGGCTTTGAAGAATGCATGTGTACAGATATGGAGAAACGCTAGGTAGGGCTGATTGATGCCGATGGTTACGATTATTAGTCCGAGTTGGCTTGAAGTGGAGAAAGCGATAATTTTTTTGATGTCGTTTTGTGTTAGGGCACAAATTGCTGTGAATAGGGTTGTGATTGCTCCTAGGCATAGTGTGATGGTTTGAATTGTTTTGTTATGTTCTATTAGGGGATGGAATCGGATTAGCAAAAATACTCCTGCTACAACCATAGTGCTTGAATGCAGTAGGGCTGATACAGGGGTTGGACCTTCTATGGCCGAGGGCAATCATGGGTGTAGGCCAAATTGTGCGGATTTTCCGGTAGCTGCCAATAATAGGCCTGTGAGAGGGAGGTTCAGATTTTTGTGGTCGGTTATGAGGATTTGTTGTAGATCTCAGGTGTTTAGGTTGGCTAGGAATCAGGCCATGGCTAAGATGAACCCTACATCTCCAATACGGTTGTATAAGATGGCCTGTAGTGCGGCTGTGTTGGCGTCTGTTCGCCCGTATCATCATCCGATAAGTAGAAATGATATAATACCTACTCCTTCCCATCCGATAAATAGTTGAAATATATTGTTGGCGGTGACTAGGATTATTATAGTGATTAGGAAAAGAAGTAAATATTTGAAGAATCGGTTGATGTAGGGGTCTGAGTGTATGTATCATATTGAGAATTCTATAATTGATCATGTGACGAATAGTGCTACCGGTATGAAGATTATTGAGAAGTAATCAAGTTTAAAGTTGAGGGAGAGTTTTACAGTTTGAATTGTAATTCAGTGTCAGTTTGAAATTATTGTGTCTTGCCCTAAGTAGAGAAATATTATTGTGGGGATCAGGCTTATTATAAAAGCATGTGAGATAGTGGTTTTTACGTATTGGGGATATAGTTTATTGGTATAAAGGGTAGTGTTGGTTATTATGATGGGGAGGGTTAGTATGAATAGTGTTACGAGGATGGAGGAAGTGAATAGGTTGATTACTTTTATTTGGAGTTGCACCAATTTTTTGGTTCCTAAGACCAATGGATAACTACTATCCTTTAAAAGTTGAAAAAGCCATGCTTTTATGCATGGGAGCATGAGTTAGCAGTTCTTGCGTGGTACTTTTTCGGTAAATAGAAAGGCTCGAGCTTTCATTATCAGATTCACAATCTAATGTTTTTGTTAAACTATATTTACAGTAGATGGGGCCTAAGATAATTTTAGGGTTGAGTGAGAGGAGTAGTAGGGGTAATAGGTGGAGGGCCATTAGAGAATTTTCCCGTGTGAATGATGGGTTAACATTTTTGATATGATGTGTGAGTTTCCCGCGTTGCGTGGTGATTAGTATGAACAGGGAGTATAGGGCAGTGATGGTGATGTTAATTCCTAGTAGGATGATGGTGATGTTGGACCATGAGAATGAGGCTATTACTACGAATAGTTCCCCTACTAAGTTGATAGTGGGTGGTAGGGCTAGGTTGGTTAGGCTAGCGAGTAATCATCATGCAGCTATTAATGGTAAGAGTATTTGTAAGCCTCGTGCGAGGATTATAGTGCGGCTGTGGATACGTTCATAGTTGGAATTGGCTAAGCAGAATAATAGGGATGATGTTAGACCGTGGGCGATTATTAGGGCTGTTGCTCCTGTGTAACTTCATGGTGATTGAATGAGTACTGCTATGATTACTAGGGCCATGTGGCTTACTGAGGAGTAGGCAATTAGGGATTTTAAGTCTGTTTGGCGCAAGCAGATAGAGCTTGTCATGATTATCCCTCATAGGGATAGTATCATGAAGGGATAGGCTATGTGGTTTGTTAGTGGGTTTAGTAGTATGGTAATTCGTATTATTCCATATCCTCCCAGTTTTAGGAGTACGGCGGCAAGGACTATGGATCCCGCAATAGGGGCTTCTACGTGGGCTTTCGGGAGTCATAGGTGAAGGCCGTATAGCGGTATTTTTACTATGAATGCCATTATGCATGCTAATCATAGTAGTGTGTTGGATCAGGTGTTTGGCAGGGGTTGAACTCAGAATTGGATTACCAGTAGGTGTAGGGTGCCTAGATTGTTCTGGGTTCATAATAGAGCGATCAGAAGGGGTAAAGAGCCTACTAGGGTGTAGAATAGGAAGTATAGGCCAGCGTTTAGGCGTTCTGTTTGGTTGCCTCATCGGGTGATAATAATTAGTGTTGGTATGAGTGTGGCTTCAAATAGGATGTAGAACATAATTAGTTCTGTGGAGGTGAATGTTATAATTAGGAGTAGTTGAAGTGTGATTAATATTGTGATATACAGTTTTTTACGAATGAGGGTTTCTTTCGATAGGTGGTGTTGGCTTGCTATAAGCATTAGAGGGAGAAGTCATGTTGTGAGTGTTAGTAGGGGTGCTGATAAGGAGTCTGCGAAAAAGAGTAATGAGAAGCTTAGATTATTGTCTGGGGACTGATTAAAATATGTTAGGCTAATTAGGCTGATTAGTATGCTATAAGCTGTTGTATTGATTCAGATTATGTTATATTTTGATAGTCACGCCAGGGGAATCAGTATTATGGTTGGGAGAATAATTTTTAACATTGTAGTAGATTTAAGTTTTGTACGTAATCCGTTCCATATGTGTTGGAGACTATGACTAGCAGTGATAGTCCTAGGGCTGCTTCACAGGCCGCGAATACAAGCAAGATGATAGGGGTTATACTGGCTAGTGTGAAGTGGTTTACCAGGATTGTGATTGTTATTATGACGAATAGGGATAGTATTATACCTTCTAGACAGAGTAGGGAGGATATGAGGTGAGATCGGTATATGAGTAGTCCTATGAAGGATAAGATAAAGGCTAGGAAGATATTAATATACACTATGGACATTTGATAATTGTAATATAATTTACAATCTAATGAGTCGAAATCATTTGTTTTTGTTAAACTAATTATCATTATTCATTCCATTCTAAGCCTTCTTCGGTCCACTCGTAGGCTAAGCTTACGGCTAGGATGGAAATTAATGTTAGTGCTGTAATGAGTGTCGTTTCTAGGTTGTTTGATTGTGAGGCTCATGGTAATGGGAGAAGTAATGCGATTTCTAAGTCAAACAGTAAGAATGTGATGGCTACTAGGAAGAATTTTATAGAGAAAGGCAGACGTGCTGATCCTAGTGGGTCAAAACCGCATTCATATGGACTTGCTTTTTCTATGTAGATATTTAGTTGGGGTAGTCAGAATGCGATTAGGATGAGTAGAGATGCTAGCGATATGTTAGTGAGTAGGGTCAGTATTATGTTTATTATTTCTCTCTGGACTATCACCAGAACTAGTTGATTGGAAGTCAACTGTACTTGTTAATACTAGGGAAATAAGATCCTCATCAATAGATAGATACATACAGGAATAGTCACACAACATCTACGAAATGTCAATATCAGGCAGCTGCTTCGAATCCAAAATGATGGCTAGATGTGAAGTGATAGTTTAATTGTCGCAGGAAGCATACAATAAGGAAGGTAGATCCGATGATGACATGGAGACCGTGGAATCCTGTGGCCATGAAAAATGTGGAGCCGTAAATCCCGTCAGAGATTGCAAATGGTGCTTCGTAGTATTCTGAGGCTTGCAACAGGGTAAAGTATAGGCCTAAGGAGATTGTAATGAATAGGGCCTGGAGTATGTGTTTGCGGTCTCCTTCCATTAGGCTGTGATGGGCTCAGGTAATGGAGACTCCGGAGGCTAGGAGGACTGAAGTATTAAGTAGTGGTACTTCTAGTGGGTTCAAGGGTGTGATGCCCGTAGGGGGTCAGCATCCTCCTAGTTCGGGGGTTGGTGCTAGGCTTGAATGGTAAAAAGCTCAAAAGAAGCCCGCAAAGAAGAAGACTTCTGATGTAATAAATAGGATTATTCCGTATCGTAGGCCTTTTTGGACGGTAGGAGTGTGGTGGCCTTGGAATGTCCCTTCTCGGACAATATCTCGTCACCATTGATACATAGTTAGTACGTTGGTTACTATACCTAGGGTTAGAAGGAATATCGAGTTAAAATGAAATCATATCACTAGTCCTGATGTTGTGAGGAGTGCTGAGAGAGCCCCTGTTAGGGGTCAAGGGCTTGGGTTAACTATATGGTACGAATGGGTTTGGTGGGTCATTAAGTATTATCATGTAAGTATAAGCTTACTAGCAGAGTGAAAACATAGGCTTGAATAAGGGCTACTGCAAATTCCAGGATGGTCAAGAGGATAAGGATGATGAAGGTTACTGCTGCTGTGATAGTGCTAATGTTTATTAGGGCTAGGGTAGCTCCCCCGATTAGGTGGATTAATAAGTGGCCTGCAGTGATGTTAGCTGTTAGCCGTACAGCTAGAGCCATTGGTTGGATGAACAGACTAATAGTTTCGATGATAATAAGTATGGGGATTAGGGGGATGGGTGTTCCTTGTGGTAAGAAATGGGCTAGGGAGGCTTTTGTTTTGTATCGGAAGCCAGTAATTACTGTGCCTGCTCATAAGGGGATAGCCATTCCTAAGTTTATGGATAATTGAGTAGTAGGGGTAAATGAGTGGGGTAGTAGGCCCAATAGGTTGGTGGAGCCAATAAATAAGATGAGGGATATTAATATTAATGCCCAGGTTTGTCCTTTTTGGTTGTGAATGGACAACATTTGTTTTGATGTTAGTTGTACTAGTCATTGTTGAATAGAGATGAGTCGGTTGTTGATTAGTCGACTAGGTGATGGGAATATAATACTTGGGAATATTACAATGGCGATAACAATAGGAAGTCCTATTACTACAGGGGTAATGAAAGAGGAAAATAGATTTTCGTTCATTTTTCTTCTCAAGGTGTGGTGGGTTTTGATGTGGTCGTTAATTTTGGCTCAGGGTTATCTGGAAAACAATGCTTGGATACTTTTAATTGGAATATAATGAATAGGGTGATAATTATCGATATAATCGTGATAAGCCAGGTTGAAGTGTCTAGTTGTGGCATATCATTGAGGAGAGGCTTACACTCTCAATCTTTAACTTAAAAGGTTAATGCTATTTAGCTTCTCAACGAATTTATAGCATTGAGGCAGATCATTTTTCAAAGTATGACAGAGGCACTAGCTCGAGAACAATTGGTATGAAGCTGTGATTAGAGCCGCAGATTTCAGAGCATTGGCCGTAGTATAATCCCGGTCGCATGGCCATTAGGGTAGTTTGGTTCAGGCGTCCAGGGATGGCATCAGTTTTTAGTCCTAGGGATGGCACGGCTCATGAGTGTAATACGTCTTCAGATGAAATTAGCATCCGGATTGTTATTTCTATTGGGAGAACTACTCGGTTGTCTACTTCTAGTAGTCGTAGTTCTCCGGGTTTTAATTCTTGAGTTGGAATTATGTAGGAGTCGAAGTTCAGGTCTTCGTAGTCAGTGTATTCATAGCTTCAATATCATTGATGTCCCATGGTTTTTACAGTTAGGGAAGGGTTGTTGATTTCGTCTATTATGTAAAGGATTCGTAGTGAGGGAAGGGCGATTAGGATTAGAATGATGGCGGGTAAGATGGTTCAGATTGTTTCGACTGCCTGGGCGTCCATGGTGCTGGTATGCGTGAGTTTAGTGGTCAATATCAGTGAAATAATGTAGAGAACGAGAGAGCTAATTAAGAATACGATTATTAGCGTGTGATCGTGGAAGTGTAGTAGTTCCTCTATGATAGGAGAGGTTGCATCTTGGAGGCCTATTTGGAAAGGGTACGCCATAGAGGTATAAAGGATTCTCACCTATAATTTGACTTTGACAAAGTCATGTAATTTTTTACTAATACCTCTTTATTAAGAAAGACATAATGGTTATGACATTGGCTTGAAACCAATTTTAGGGGGTTCGATTCCTTCCTTTCTTATTTCGATAGTACATAGGTTGGCTCCTCAAAGGTGTGATATGGTGGAGGACACCCGTGTAACCATTCAATGTTTGTTGAAGTGAGTTGTACTGTTAGTACTTCTCGTTTGGATGCGAAGGCTTCTCAGATTATGAAGATCATTAATATTACTGCTGTTAGTGAGATGAATGAGCCTATGGAAGATACTGTGTTTCATGTTGTGTAAGCATCTGGATAGTCGGAGTAACGTCGAGGCATACCTGATAGGCCTAGGAAGTGTTGAGGAAAGAATGTTATGTTTACTCCGACAAATATAATTGTGAAGTGGATTTTCGCTCAAGTATCATTCAGTATATAACCCGTGAATAGTGGGAATCAGTGGACAAATCCACCCATAATTGCAAATACTGCCCCCATTGAGAGAACGTAATGAAAGTGTGCTACTACATAGTATGTGTCGTGAAGAACAATATCCAGTGATGAGTTTGATAATACGATACCCGTTAGACCACCCACTGTAAATAGAAAAATAAACCCTAAAGCTCATAGCATAGCTGGGGATCATTTAATATTTCCTCCGTGTAGAGTAGCCAGTCAGCTAAATACTTTTACCCCTGTAGGGATAGCAATGATTATAGTGGCTGATGTAAAGTATGCTCGTGTATCGACATCCATACCTACAGTAAATATGTGGTGGGCTCACACAATAAAGCCTAGGAAGCCAATTGATATTATTGCCCATACCATTCCTATATAACCAAACGGTTCTTTCTTTCCTGAGTAGTATGTAACGACGTGTGAGATAATTCCGAATCCAGGCAGAATTAGAATGTATACTTCTGGGTGTCCGAAGAATCAGAATAAGTGTTGGTATAGAATAGGGTCTCCTCCTCCAGCTGGGTCAAAAAAGGTGGTATTCAGATTCCGGTCTGTAAGTAGTATAGTAATACCGGCTGCTAAGACTGGTAGAGATAGGAGTAAAAGCACGGCCGTAATTAGTACAGATCACACGAATAAGGGAGTTTGGTATTGTGATATTGCGGGGGGTTTTATGTTAATGATAGTGGTGATAAAATTGATAGCTCCTAGGATGGACGATACACCTGCCAGGTGTAGAGAAAAAATTGTCAGGTCTACCGATGCTCCTGCATGTGCTAGATTACCTGCTAAAGGGGGGTATACGGTTCATCCTGTTCCTGCACCCGCTTCTACCATAGATGAGGCTAGAAGAAGTAGAAAGGAGGGGGGTAGGAGTCAAAAGCTTATATTGTTTATTCGTGGAAATGCTATGTCAGGCGCACCAATTATTAGGGGTACTAGTCAGTTTCCAAACCCACCGATCATGATTGGTATTACTATAAAGAAAATTATCACGAATGCGTGGGCGGTGACGATAACATTATAAATCTGGTCATCCCCTAATAGAGCGCCAGGTTGACCTAATTCAGCACGGATTAATAGGCTGAGAGCGGTGCCTACCATTCCGGCTCATGCACCGAATAAAAGGTAAAGGGTGCCGATGTCTTTGTGATTTGTGGAGAATAATCATCGATTTATGAACATAGGTAAGATGGCTGATAAGAGCATTAGACTGTAAATCTAAGAATAGGGGTTTAAGTCCCCTTTTTGCCAAGCCCTGTGGTGAAATATCACATTGAATTGCAAATTCAAAGAAGCAGCTTCAACCCTGCCGGGGCTTCTCCCGCCTTTTTTTTCTTCGCGGCGGGAGAAGTAGATTGAAGCCAGTTGACTAGGGTATTTAGCTGTTAACTAAAGTTTCGTGGGATGATAGCCCACCAATCTAGGAAGGGCTTAGCTTAATTAAAGTAATTGATTTGCGTTCAATAGATGTGAGATAAACTCTTGCAGTCCTTAGGGTAAGTTCAGGAGTTAAGTGAGTAGCACTTACTTAGGGCTTTGAAGGCCCTTGGTCTTTTTAACCTAAACTTCTAGAATATTGCTAGTATTATTGGGGTTAGTGGGAGTAGTATAGTTGAGGATACAATTAGAGGAGACATTAGGGTGGTGTTTTTTATGTTTTCGAATTGTCATTTTATTTTTATGGCGTTTGTTGAAGGGAACATGGTTAGTGCTGTTGCATATGTTAGTCGTATGTAGAAATATAGGTTTAGTAGGGCTGTTATTGCCATGAATATTGCTGCAGTGACCATGTTATTTTTTGTAAGTTCGTAAGTGATTATTCATTTGGGGATAAATCCTGACAGAGGAGGCAGGCCTCCTAAGGAGAGTATAATTGCTAGGACTAGTGAAGTGATTAATGGGGTTTTGTTTCATATGTGGGATAATGATAGTGTAGTTGTGGATGAGCTGAGGATAAATAGTATGAATGTTCCTAGTGTTATTATAATGTAGATTGTAAGGTTTAGTAATATTAGGGTGGGGTTGTATGTTGTTACGGCGACTATTCATCCCATATGAGCGATTGATGAATAAGCTAGGATTTTTCGTAGTTGTGTTTGGTTAAGACCCCCTCATCCACCTACCAGCACGGATATGGCTGCTATAGTCATTAGTAGGTTTGGGTTTACAGAGGGTGAGATTTGGTATAGAACGGATAGAGGGGCAATTTTTTGTCAGGTAAGTAGGATTATTCCTGATGATAGTGAGATTCCTTGGGCTACTTCGGGTATTCAGAAGTGAAAGGGTGATAGTCCTAGTTTTATTGCTATGGCCACTGTTATTATGTTTGATGTGATTGGGTGTGGGGTGTTTAGTACTGTTCATTGGCCTGTCAGTAGTAGGTTGATAATGACTCCTAGTATGAGGAGTATGGATGCGGTGGCTTGGGCGAGGAAATATTTTGTTGATGCTTCTATGGTTCGTGGGTTGAAACTTTTTATTAGGACTGGGATAATGGCTAGTATATTCATTTCAAATCCGATCCAGATTATCAGTCAGTGAGAGCTTATTAGCACTGTGATAGTTCCTAAGATAACAGTTGATATGATGGTGGTGAGGACGAGGGGTTTAATTAGTACGGGAAGGGGATAAACCAACATTTTCGGGGTATGGGCCCGATAGCTTATTTAGCTGACCTTACTGTAGAATTTGGTGTAGGTTTGGTAGCACGAAGATTTTTGAGTTCTTAAGGTTAGGTTCGATTCCTATAATTCTAGAAATAAGAGGGTTTGAACCTCTATGATTTACTCTATCAAAGTAATTCTTTTATCAGACATATTTCTTATGTTTGGGGAGGAATGCTTGCTGTTATAATAGGTAGGGCCATGTGTCATATGCATAGAGCTAGTGTTAGAGGGAGGAAGTTTTTTCATAGTAGGTGTATAAGTTGGTCATAGCGGAATCGTGGGTAAGATGCTCGAATTCATAGGAAAGAGGCTGTTAGTAGGAGTGTTTTCACGGTGAAGTTGATGGTGTATAGTTCTGGTAGGTAGGGGGTGTGGAATGCGCCGAAAAATAGGATTGTTGTAAGAATATTTATTATGATGATGTTAGCGTATTCGGCTAGGAAAAACAGGGCGAATGGTCCGGCTGCGTATTCGACATTGAACCCTGAGACTAGTTCTGATTCTCCTTCGGTTAGGTCGAAGGGTGCGCGGTTAGTTTCTGCTAGAGTTGAGATAAATCATATTATGGCTAGGGGTCATGCGGGGAGGATTAGTCATAGGTGTTCTTGTGTGGTGATTAATGTGGATAGGGTGAATGAGCCATTTATTAGCAGTACTGAAAGAAGAATGATAGCTAGTGTGACCTCATAGGAGATTGTTTGGGCTACAGCTCGTAGGGCTCCGATTAGGGCGTATTTTGAGTTTGAGGCTCATCCGGATCATAGAATGGAATAGACGGCTAAGCTTGACATTGCCAGTATGAATAGGACTCCTAGGTTCATGTTAACGAGGGGGTAAGGTATAGGTAATGGGACTCACATGGTTAGGGCTAGTGCTAGGGCTAGGATTGGGGCTATTACGAACATAGTAATAGATGATGTTAAGGGTCGTAGGGGTTCTTTAGTAAAAAGTTTCACGGCGTCTGCAATTGGTTGTAGGAGGCCGTAGGGTCCTACAATATTTGGGCCCTTGCGGAGTTGTATGTATCCTAGGATTTTTCGTTCCACTAATGTCAGGAAAGCTACGGCGAGCAAGATTGGTACAATTAGTGAAATGATGTTGATTATGAGCATATTGTTAGGAAGAGGATTTGAACCTCTGAGAATAAAAGCTTAAGTTTTACGCAATTACTGGGCTCTGCCACCCTAACAAACCCCTATTTCTGGGGGGGGGGGGGAAAGGTGGACTGGCTAGATTGAGATTATATCATCTATTAGTCCTGGGGCATTACGGTATAATGGGCCCCACTTCTCTTGTCCTTTCGTACTGGGAGAAGTTGTTTTAATAGATAGAAACCGACCTGGATTACTCCGGTCTGAACTCAGATCACGTAGGACTTTAATCGTTGAACAAACGAACCCTCAATAGCTGTTGCACCATTAGGATGTCCTGATCCAACATCGAGGTCGTAAACCCTATTGTTGATATGGACTCTCAAATAGGATTGCGCTGTTATCCCTAGGGTAACTTGTTCCGTTGATCAAGTTATTGGATCAATAAGTGATGTAACTCTTCGACTGGTTTGTCTGTGATTAAATCACTCGGAGGTTCTTTTATTCTCCGAGGTCACCCCAACCTAAATTGCTAGCCCATTAATAAGGTTATGTTAGGTCCAATTGGTGATTCGGTGGGTTATTATGGGTTAGTTAATTAAAGCTCCATAGGGTCTTCTCGTCTTATTAGTTTATTCCCGCCTCTTCACGGGAAGGTCAATTTCACTGATTGGAAGTAAGAGACAGTTAAACCCTCGTGTGGCCGTTCATACAAGTCCTTAATTAGAGAACAAATGATTATGCTACCTTTGCACGGTCAGGATACCGCGGCCGTTGAACTAGTGTCACTGGGCAGGCAGTGCCTCCAATACTAGATATGCTGGAGGTGATGTTTTTGGTAAACAGGCGGGGTTTACGTTTGCCGAGTTCCTTTTACTTCTTTTAATCTTTCCTTATTGCACGCCTGTGTTGGATTAACAATTAATTAGATAGGTGTTTTATTAGTGGTCTATTTCTATCACGTTGTTAACTATCAGTGAGCATTCGTTGACTGTTATAAGCCTGTGCAAGGAGAAGTATTTCTTGTTACTCATACTAGCATTATTGCTTCTATTATTAAATAGATTAGCCCAGTATTGTATTAGGAGTTGCTAGGGATTTTTGGGATTAAGAGGTTTGTATTGTTGAGCTTGAACGCTTTCTTAATTGGTGGCTGCTCTTAGGCCTACTATGGTTTTGTTTAGTTTTACTCTCTAAGTAAGGTTGTATCCTCGTTCTAAAAAGCTGTACCTTTTTAGATTATATTTTAAACTTACGTTACAATTTTAGGGTTGATAAGTAGGTTTAAAGTCGAACTGAGATTCTGTTCTGGGCAACCAGCTATCACCAGGCTCGTTAGGCTTTTCACCTCTACCTATGGATCTTCTCACTATTTTGCGACATAGACGAGTTTACCCCCGTGGGTTGTTCATAGGTAGCTCGTCTGGTTTCGGGAGGGTTAGCTTAAGGTCTCTTTGCTAAACTGTTCTAGCTAATTCATTATGCAAAAGGTATAAGGGGTAATCTTTGCTGTTTATTACTTTAAATTTTTCTTTCATCGTTCCCTTGCGGTACTTTCTCTATAGCTCCAAATAGAATTTCTATCTCCTATACTGTAATGGTATAATTAAATGTTTTAATTGTGGTTGTTGTGATAGTTAAGTTGGTGGTTGGTTGGGCTAGCTTTAGTTCAAAGTGGTCATTGATGTGTGAAATCTTCTGGGTGTAAGCCAGATGCTTTAGTTAAGCTACACTTTGATTTATCCAAGCACACTTTCCAGTATGCTTACCTTGTTACGACTTGTCTCCTCTTGCTTTAGTTCAGTTTATAAATTATGTAGTATTTGGGTATATTGCTCAAGGAGGGTGACGGGCGGTGTGTGCGTGCTTCATGGCCCTATTCAATTAAGCTCTCTATTCTTAATTTACTACTAAATCCACCTTTAGTCTCTAGATTTCATAAAGACTTTCGTGAGTGTGTTCTTGATTAGAAAATGTAGCCCATTTCTTCCCACTTCATAGGTTACACCTTGACCTAACTTTTTTATGTATTATTATCGTGCTTACTTTCCTTCCTTTTTTGAGGGTTTGCTGAAGATGGCGGTATATAGACTGATTTAGCTAGAAGTGGTGAGGTGTATCGGGGTTTATCGATTATAGAACAGGCTCCTCTAGAGGGGTGTAAAGCACCGCCAAGTCCTTTGAGTTTTAAGCTATTGCTAGTAGTTCTCTGGCAGATAATTTTGTTGTGTTAATTATCCATGTTTAGGGCTGAGCATAGTGGGGTATCTAATCCCAGTTTGGGCCTCAGCTGTCGTGTAGTCGGAAATAGTAAGGTCACTTTCGTGGTATATTTTATATTAACAGTAGCTTTTTACGGCCTAGTTAAATTTTAACTTTAGTATTTTGTAATCCTTGACACGTTTTACGCCGTGGGCCTATTAATCTGGGTTAATCGTATGACCGCGGTGGCTGGCACGAAATTTACCAACTCTCAATGTTAACATGACTTAGTCGAACTTTCGTTCATGGCTTAATTTTTATCACTGCTGTATCCCGTGGGGGTGTGGTTGAGCAAGGCGTTATGAGCTACTTGTAAGTGCGCTTGATACCAGCTCCTTTTAATCGCATAAGGGTTTAGAGGGCATTTTCACCGGGATGTGGAGACTTGCATGTGTAATTCTGTTAATAATTAATAGGAAGGCTAGGACCAAACCTTTATGTCTATGGAGTCTTATGACTCTTCTAGGCATTTTCAGTGCCTTGCTTTATTTATAAGCTACATTAAC
>NW_019160854.1:0-1000 GCF_002288905.1 Enhydra lutris kenyoni | reverse complement strand
CAGGAGCATTCGCTGGCCATTATGTATACAAATTCCAGTGTGAGCAGACATCTCACACTCACTCGTCCTCAGGTGCTTGAGATCTCGAAACAGACGCTGCACATTGCAACTGTTATGGCCTCGGCAATGAACATAAGCATAGCTTTGTTTTCAGACTTCCATCCTCGCACACCTTGCCAGCAGGCCATCCATATTGGGAATTCTGGAAAAACAAAGCTACCTTCTGCCAACCCACCGGAAGGAAGAAATGCCCTACGGGTCTGCCCAGAATCTCCAGATGAGGGTCCAGCAGCACGGTCCTCAAGGGCACCCTGATATCATAGGCCACCCTGTGAACTGATGCTCTGTCTGACACAGCCCGAGCCCCAGCCTACTGTCAGCCAGCCACATAGCGCGACCCATATCCTGCAGGTGGGCTCTATCTTAGTCAGAGCCCGTCATCTCCTGCGAACCTTTGTATGCAGGTATCTGACCCCAGAAGGTAGCGCAAATCCCTGACATGGGGTAACCTGAATCACAGCAGAGTACTCCTCCTTCCTCATGGCAGGTATGTGGATATTGAGATGGTTGTACTACTCTGGAGTGGGAGCCAGCTACATGTCCCATTAGACCACGCCCACTCAGGAGGGGCAGCTGGGCACAAGAAGGCATTGGGACCCTCAGCCTGAGACCCCTTTAAAGTACACCCTGTTGGGGGCTGGACCAGGAGCCAGAGAGCAGGACTCTCGTGCCTCTTGGCCCAAATCCTAACCCTTGGTGGGGTTGTCCAGGCCACGGAACCCACAACCCCACTCTGGAATCCTTGTTTGTGCGGGACCCCTGAAGTGGAAAACAGCACTCTTCCCTTCCCCCAGAAAGACAGCAAACTCTTGGGAGCCGGGGAAAAACCCCAGATTTGTAGAACCTTCAAAGTACCTATGTAGCAACCCTATCATTCTGAGTTCATCCTGAATATAGAGTCCAGACAGAAAAGCCTCTGCTACTGCTCCCAGGCATCCGA
>NW_019160853.1:0-1000 GCF_002288905.1 Enhydra lutris kenyoni | reverse complement strand
TTTGTGCCCAAGACGGCACTCAAGTTTGGGCTTGGCCTCATGGGCCCTGAAGTTTTCTAGTACCCTGAAGGTGTGACTGCATGCGAACAGCATGCTTGACTCCATGGAGAATGAGGAGTTCTGATTTGTGTTTCCGGTGCCCACCTGTGTAGGGATTTGAAAGAAAGTCTAGGTTCCGATGTCTGAAAACCCAGGTTGGGAAGAGATGACGGCGTAAGGCCACGGCTTGTCCGACGTGCTGGGTGTCGGCCAGCTGTCTCCTGGTCTTTCGGCACGTCTTGCCTCAGGCTGTGTCAGATACAGCATTCGTGCCCAAGGCTGCTTAACCGTTTGGGGTGTGGTCGAGGGTCAAGCACGTTGATCCTCATTCGGTGTTGCCGGGCCGCCCAATAGGGCAACATGTTTCTTCTGGGGGGTAGGCTGAGGCCTTCGTTGTTGTTCCAGAATTCCCAATCTGGAGGCCTTTTTTTCCAGGAGTGTGAGGAAGGATTTCTGAAAACACACACTAGGCTTAGGGTCTGGGGGAAAAAGGCAGGCCCCCTCTGCAGAGGCCGAATCGAGATCTCCTGCATCGGATGTAAGGGCGAGGATCAGACATTGGCTGAGGCTGGGGTTTGTGAACACGATGGCCCCTTCATGATAGGGGTGGTGGCTTCATGAGCCCAGGCATTTATCCCATGCTGGGAGATGTAAGCTGCTCCAAACCTCATGGTTTCCTTCTGCGGGACAGTCGAGTCCTATTGGATGGTTCCAGGACGCCCCACACAGAAAGACTCGACAGCAGGGCTCTTAGCATGGACGGCTGGGAAGGCCACGTCCCATTCGCATGGGCTGGTAGGGACAAGGCAGGTTCGATCTGCGCGCTCTTGGGCGAGCGACCCAGAGGGCCGAGTTTGAAATCGACTCTCCTGAGGATTGGTCATAATGTGCGTTGTTGGCCCTGGAGACCTTGAAATGTTGCAGTGGCTCAGCGCCTCTGCAGGATCCTCCCACCCGAATG
>NW_019160852.1:0-1000 GCF_002288905.1 Enhydra lutris kenyoni | reverse complement strand
GCACCCAAATAGACTGTTGTAGTAAATTCATAGCAAATATAAGCTCCTCCTTCTGTTGAGAAATAGGTGGTATATACATACACATATTGAAATACTACTCAGCCAAGGAAATGGTATCTTGTTATTTGTAACAACATGGCTGGACCTAGAAAGTATAATGCTAAGCAAAACAAGTCAGATAGAGAAAGACAAATACCATATGTTTTCATTTATATGTAGAATCTACAAACAAAACAAACAAATAAAAAACCTACACACACAAACACACCCAAGAATAAAGAAAACATCGACATGATACTTTATCATTGTTCCAATGTGCATTCAATTGTTACCTCTCATGTACAGAACAGAGAATTTCAATAAGGACCAAAGATATTAGTGTTCCCTTTAGTTTACTTTCTGCTCCATCTCTCATGTGCATCAAACTTTCCACAGAGAAAAACCAAACACATAAATAAATAAACAATCAAGCTATCTCACATTCAAACAGTGGAAGGATATTTTTTAACTGACGGGAAAGATGTAGGATTTCAGGAGAACTACTCAGGACAAAGTTCCATCCCTCACAGGAGACACATTGGGCTTGGGGATGCAAATTTCTACACAAAATAAAGAGTTCATTACAATGGAGGGATTATGAGGTGGCCTGTGGTCAAAGGGAACTTCTGTCTCACTTTTCCCAATCAGACTGGGATGACTGGGGCCCCAGCCCAAGGATTACAACTGATACAAGAAAACCCTTCACAGTCAATGTAAGACATTGCTCCCATTTCTCCACAGGACTCAGCAGAATCTCAGACAGCTCTATAAAATGTATTTACATGTATATTTATTCCAAGGAAAAACAAAGAAAAGAAATGATGATGTTGGGAAGGAATTCAGATTACGCATATGGAGATCAGGGCTTTGAAGGATCTAGATCACTAAAGTTTGGAAACGACCTGCTTCATATGGTTGAGAAGTAACTTATAAAGTCAGAAGATCAACACATTCATATGTA
>NW_019160851.1:0-1000 GCF_002288905.1 Enhydra lutris kenyoni | reverse complement strand
CTAAACTCATAAAAAATATTATGAATAACTTTGTGGTGATTAAGTTGTCAACTGGGATGAAGTGCACACATTCCTTGAAATAAACTAGTTACCAACACTAAAAAAAAAAAGAATTCTTAATTGTACATCATAATAGCTCAGTTACAGTTTATTAAGGAGAAGAGCAAACATCACTCAAGAGCCTCACCTCATCCTCTGGAAAGGAGTTTCATGTTTTTTGTTATATGCAGGATATTTATTTCATATAAGGTGAAATTATGACTGTGTTGTTTTCCGTATATTCAGAATGAGTTTGATTTAAGAAGATGCATACTGATGCCCACATTTATAGAAGGTTGATGTATGATGGTGAAGTCTATGTGTCAAAGTGACTGGGCCGTGGCTGCCCAGATTAAACATTGCTTCTGTGGGTGCCTGTAACGCTGTTCCAGAAGAGACTGGTATTTGCAGCCATGGTCTCTGGGCCAGTGGGCGTCATCCAATACATTAATGTTCTGAATAGAATGAAATGCAGGGGGGGAATTCCCTCATTCTTCTTTCCTGTATGCTTGATCTGGAACATGCTTGATCTGGAACAGGAACAGTCCTGTCCTGCCTTTGGAGACAATTACTCCTTCATATCTCCAGGTTCTCTAACTTACGCTATTTCAACAAAGCTAATATATTAGACCAATGCAGCCTTTTCTCTGGAGTTTGGCAGACCCAGGTCATCCTGTAGATACTGAAGGTGAAGCCACAGGTTGCACAATAAAGTTTCAGGGACTCCAAGGATTTCACAAGGTCTCCCCCAGACTCCACCAACCGCACTTCACATGGACACCTGCAGACACAAGATCTCCACTGTTTCTCTCACTCATATCCAGTTACATACTCAATGTCTCTGTTCAACATAAATTAGCTTTTAAAATAGTAACTAGGGAAACCCAGCCAAGCACAAATTCCATAATGAGTTGTTTGTGTACTGTCTTGATCACTGCATGGGATCACCTTGGATTCCTGG
>NW_019160850.1:0-1000 GCF_002288905.1 Enhydra lutris kenyoni | reverse complement strand
TTAAAGAATGTAAAGATGGAACCACATGTAGAATGTACTGTGTCTGCTATCCTTGCTCCTTCTGTGACGTTGCATTTGCTAATTATATGAAGGTTAAAGTAAATTATATTTATTAGAATATGTTTGCTCTAGGAATTACATTTACTCACCAAGCCTTATAATGTACACTAGCACTATAATCTTAAACTCACCATCCATAATTTCTGACTCAAATCTGGGACTTCATTAGAATAACAACGACCTTTGTCTCTAGAGGCATATCTGTGATAAACTTACCTGTGGTTTTGCTTTCTGTGGTCAGCTGTGGTCTGGAAGCTGATGATCCTCCTTCTGACATGTGGTCAGGAGCTTAGATTAGCCCAGTACTATGTCACAAAGCCTGTGGCATTTACTTCCCCTCATCTAATCATGTAGGCATTTTCTCATCTCATCTCATGACAAGATGAGGGGTGACTACAGTATAAGAAGATATCTTGAGAGACCATAGTCACATAAACTTTATTACAGTATACTGTTATAATTGTCCTATTATTAGTTATTATTGTTAACTTTATGGTGCATAATATATAAATTAACATTTATCATAGGTATGTGTGTATTGGAAAAATCAGAGTACCTATAGGGTTCGAGACAGTCCATGGTTTCAAGCATCTGTTGGGGATCTTGGAACACATTGCTTGTGGATAAGGAGGAACCACTGTGTTTTAACAGATTTAGTTAGTAAGGCAGATACAAGGGTTTCTCTCACTAGAAATGCAGCATTGTAGAAATAACATTATGTCTTTGTGAGATGTTTTCTGAGGAAGATAATTCTCCAAAAATTCCTTATGTCATCAGAGTTTATGCTGTTTTCTGGAGTGGAAGGCTATTATTCCTATTTTGTCAAAGAGTACGTGGGGATGAGGGGCTTCATAAATGCCAACAGCAGCTCTCCAGTGTGACCAAGACCATAGCCTGAATCCTTTATTATAGATTCTCTTTTCAGTCTACACCATTGCTG
>NW_019160849.1:0-1000 GCF_002288905.1 Enhydra lutris kenyoni | reverse complement strand
TCTTTGCCAATTTGGATGCCTTTAATTTCCTTTTGTTGTCTGATTGCTGAGGCTAGGACTTCTAGTACTATGTTGAATAGCAGTGGTGATAATGGACATCCCTGCCGTGTTCCTGACCTTAGAGGAAAAGCTTTCAGTTTTTCACCATTGAGAATGATATTTGCGGTGTGTTTTTCATAGATGGCTTTGATAATATCGAGGTATGTGCCCTCTATCCCTACACTTTGACGAGTTTTGATCAGGAAGGGATGCTGTACTTTGTCAAATGCTTGTTCAGCATCTATTGAGAGTATCATATGGTTCTTGTTCTTTCTTTTATTAATGTGTTGTATCACATTGATTGATTTGCGGATGTTGAACCAAACTTGCAGCCCTTGAATAAATCCCACTTGGTCGCCGTGAATAATCCTTTTCATGTACTGTTGAATCCTACTGGCTAGTATTTTGGTGAGAATTTTTGCATCTGTGTTCATCAAGGATATTGGTCTGTAGTTCTCTTTTTTGATGGGATCCTTGTCTGGTTTTGGGATCAAGGTGATGCTGGCCTCATAAAATGAGTTTGGAAGTTTTCCTTCCATTTCTATTTTTTGTAACATTTTCAGGAGAATAGGAATTAGTTCTTCTTTAAATGTTTGGTAGAATTCCCCTGGGAAGCCGTCTGGCCCTGGGCTTTTGTTTGTTTTGAGATTTTTGAAAACTGTTTCAATCTCCTTATTGGTTATGGGTCTGTTCAGGCTTTCTATTTCTTCCTGGTTCAGTTGTGGTAGTTTATATGTCTCTAGGAATGTATCTATTTCTTCCAGATTGTCAAATTGGTTGGCATAGAGTTGCTCATAGTATGTTCTTATAATTGTCTGTATTTCCTTGGCGTTGGTTGTGATCTCTCCTCTTTCATTCATGATTTTATTTATTTGGGTCCTTTCTCTTTTATTTTTGATAAGTCTGGCCAGGGGTTTATCAATCTTATTAATTCTTTCAAAGAACCAGCTCCTAGTTTCGT
>NW_019160848.1:0-1001 GCF_002288905.1 Enhydra lutris kenyoni | reverse complement strand
TGTGTGTGTGTGTGTGTGTGTGTGTGTGTGTGTGTGTGTGTGTGTGTTTTAAACTCAGAAAGGTTAGTCATACACAGCAGAAAGAGAGAGACTAATGGGGAACTGGATTTCCAAAAATAAACTCATTTCATCCTTTCATACCAAGCCACTCTGGACAGAAGATGGTAGCAACAATAGGATATATAAAGTTTTGAGGAACATTGTGTACTAGACATGTTGTAACACAGCTGAAGGTCCCCTGATAGGCTTACAATATTTCCCCACATTTTCTTTACCTATGGTTCTAGCCTCATTCAAACATTTAAAAATGATTATTTTTATTGACAATTTAAAGTAGAAAATTTAATTTAATTTAATTTAAATTTAATTTAATTTTTATCAAAGTGTAGTTGACATAACCATGTTATATTTGTTTCAGGTGTACAACACAATGATGTTTGAGTTCTGTGCATTACACAGTGTTCAGCACAGGAAGTGTGGTCACCATCTGCCATCATGCAACATTTTTACAATATTATTGATTATATTCCCTGTACCGTACTTTTCATCCTTGCAACTTACGTATTTTATAACAAAGCCTGGACATCTTTTTTTCTTAAGATTTTATTTATTTATTTGTCAGAAAAAGAGAGAGAGAGAGAGAGAGAGAGCAAGAACAAGCAGGGGAAGTGGCAGGCAGAGGGAGAAGCAGGTTTCCCACTGAGCAAGGAGCCCAATGTAGGACTCAATTCCAGGATCCTGAGATCATGACCTGAGCCAAAGATAGCACTTAACCAACTGAGCCACCCAGGCATCGCTGAAAGTCTGTACCTCTTAATCCCCCTCCACGTATCTCGTGGATCCCTGGCCCCTTCCCCTCTAGCAACCACAAGTTTGTTCTCTGTATTTGTGAGTCAATTTCTAATTTTTTGTTCTTTTGTTTTGTATTTTAGATTCCACATAAGTAAAATCATATGGTATTTGTCTTTCTCTGTCTGAATTATTTCACTTAGCATAATACC
>NW_019160847.1:0-1001 GCF_002288905.1 Enhydra lutris kenyoni | reverse complement strand
AACATTTAATAGCATTTCCAGAAGTAAGAACAGCAATGATACAAAGTGAATAATACCATGGAATAGCCAAAGCCATCTGGAGAAAGAACAAAACTGGAGGTGTCATGCTTTCTGAATTCAAAGTGTATTACAAAGCTGTAATGATCAAACGGTATAGTATTGATATACAGACATACACACAGATGAATGGAACATAGTACAAAGCCCAGGAAGAAACTGACACATATGTAGTCAATTCATTTCCAACCAAAGCTCCAAGAATAAAAAATAGGGAAGCAGCAGTCCCCATATTAAGTGGTTCTGAAAACATTGGGCAAACTCAAGTAAAACAATGCAATTGAATGTATACCCAACCCGTCCACAAAAACAGAGTCAACACGTGACAACGATTTCCAAAAAACACCTACACCTGTAAAATACCTAGACAGAAATTGGACAGAATGTTATTACTACACCTGTAAAATACCTAGACGAAAATTGGACAGAATGTCATTAACACACCCACCTTTTTTTAAAAATAATCTCCATGACAAAAATTTGAATTCAAGATTCTGAGATCAAGAGACAGATACTGTGCTGCTGACTGGCTCAGTCAAGAACCATTTAAAACTATGGAGCTCAGATTATAATGAAGAAGTCAAACTCTCTCTCTTAACAGACAGCATGATACTTTATATGGAAAACCCAAAAGACCCAACCTCCAAACTATTAGAACTCATTCAGCAATTCAATAATGTGGCAGTATATGAAAATCAAAGTACAGAAAACAGTTGCTCTCTTATACACTAACAATGAAAATACAGAAAGGGAAATTAGAGAATCGATTCCATTCACTACAGCACCGAGAAACATAAGATACCTGGGAATAAACTGAGCCAAAGAGGTTAAGGATCTGTACTCGAGGAACTACAGAACACTCATGAAAGAAATTGAAGAAGACGTGAAAAGATGGACGACCACTCCATGCTCATGGATGTGAAAAATAAACATTGTTAAAATGT
>NW_019160846.1:0-1001 GCF_002288905.1 Enhydra lutris kenyoni | reverse complement strand
CAGAGTCAAAATGTAGATCAGCAGGAATACAACAAAGAGCACTGCTACGATTCTGGGAAAATCAGAGAATCCCAAAAGGATGAAATAAGTGATCTGTGTCATATTTCCTCCCCCAATCATTGGCTTGCTGCTTCTAAAATCAGGAATGAGAGAAGAGAATGTACAACTGATTCAGGTGAGATGACAGTATTACACTTCCCATATGAGCTGTTTTTTCCCTCCACAGAGTGCTGGGAAAGAACCAATATCTCACTGTTCTGATGAAAAGACCCAGCTCTTCATCTCAAACTATTAAGAAGAGCGATTTTAAAAGTGTCTCAAAATAATGATGTATTATATGTTGCTTAATAGAATTCAAATTAAAAAAAGAAAAAAGTGCTTCATGTTCTAAATTATTTCATAGTCTTATGAAATTAAAGAGATATGTTTGAATTGGAGAACTAAAATAATATAAATGAAGTGATTATTACAGAGACCATTCATTAGAAGTTTTTTAAAACCTTTGATAATTCATTATATAATCACTGCTTTACAAGACTGTAAGTAGAATTGCTCTAATTAAAACTGAGATAGCCCTTCAGACCCATATGGCCATCTAGATAATGTTTTGAAATTTCCTCTTTTATCCTTATGAAAAGTAGTTACCCTCATTGTAATAATTTCATAATTTTATATGAATCCAGTTAATATATCATCTTCTAGTTGGCCTGGAAAACTATATCATAACTTATCACTCTGATAATATTTTCTTGAGGCACAGTATACATGCCCAATAAAGTTATGGAGAAGATATTTGCAAATGACAGTACAGACAAAAGGTTGATATCCAGGATATCAGATAAAGGGCTAGTGTCCAAAATCTATAAAGAACTTAGCAAACTCCCAACACCCAAAGAACAAATAATCCAATCAAGAAATGGGCAGAGGACATGAACAGACATTTCTGCAAAGAAGACATCCAGATGGCCAACAGACACATGAAAAAATGCTCCACATCACTC
>NW_019160845.1:0-1001 GCF_002288905.1 Enhydra lutris kenyoni | reverse complement strand
CAGGCTTTTGTTCTCTGGAGGCTTTAATGTTTTTTCACTTTTTTTTTTCTCTTGCCTTGACTGCTTTTAATGGTTTTTGTAGGTTTAGAGGAAAGCAAACTTCATCCTGACCTCCCTCTCAGAGAGAAGTCTCAGTCTTCTCCCCTGTGGGTGCTGCAGAGCCCATATAAATTCCCCCTTGGCTGCTGGTAGAGCAGGTTACGATTCGTGGTCCCTGGGACGCAGGATCTTCTACTTGTATCCAAAACCATGGCAGCGGTGGCTGTCTGGGCAGTTCCAGACTGCCAGAGGGGTTCCAAGCAGTGATTGCAAAGTGAGATTTTCCTGCTGGCCTGGGCCAGGAGGGCCTGGTCTTTCTGGGTCTATGAGCAGCGTGCTTGCAGGCACCTCTCTCAGGGGAGGGTTTGGGGTGTGCATGGGTCTCACGCTCTGATAGAATGGCACGGGTCTAAGAGCACTATGCTGGGCCTTCACACACCTCCCTCAGGGGAGGGTGTGGGAAATGGGCATTGCAGGCTCTGTTAGCTCGGCTGGGAGTTCTGCTTTCTGGCGAGGCTCCCAGCCTCTCACAGGAGCTTGACCCCAGTCATTCTTGGACCCGCTGGCGGCTCAGGGAACAAGATCTGGTTTCTCTGCCGCACTCTTTCTGGCTCAGCACCAGGGGAGGCTGTCCTGGGTCTGGGACTTAAGCCCCTGTCCTTAAGCTGCCCTGATTCCCACAATTTCCCCTCCACGGTCCTTTGCTCTTTTGGAGTGCTTTCAACCAGTCTCCAAGTTAATGCTGGTCCCCAGATGCAGGGCACTCTCATATTAGGGGTATTACTTTCCAATCGGTCAGCTCTGGTGGCTCCCTCCCACTTTTGTTTATCTTCCGATATCAGTCCTATGTTCCCACTCCACTTTACCTGCCCACTGGCATCTTCTGCCCCTGTAGAGATCCAGATGTGTATAATTCTGATCTCAGGCTGATTTCATGGGTGATTGGAGTTCTTTGGAAGGTA
>NW_019160844.1:0-1001 GCF_002288905.1 Enhydra lutris kenyoni | reverse complement strand
TGTTTGGAGCAGATCACAAGCTCCAGCTTGGATAAGCCTCCAAGGCTTCTTGAGGCCACCCGAGCATTCATTGGCCATCATGGATACAAATTCCACTGTGAGCAGACATCTCAACCTCGCCCATCCTCAGGTGCTGGAGATCTTGAATCAGCTGCTGCACATTGGAACTGTCATGCCCTCGGCACTGAACATAACCATAGCTTGTGTTTTCAGAGTTCGATCCTCACAAGCTTTGCCAGCAGGCCCTCCACCTTGGGAATTCTGGAGTCACAAAGCTGCCTTCTACCTGGCCAACAGATAGAAGAAATGTCCTACAGATCTGCCCAAAACCCCTATGAGCGTCCAACCACACGGCCCTCAAGGGCACCCTGATATCTTAGGTCGCCCTGTGAACTAAAGCTCTGTGTAACACAGCCCGAGACCCAATCTCCTGTCGGCCAGCCAGATAGCGGGACCCATATCCTGCAGGTGGGAACTGTCTTGACCCGAGCCCGTTATTTCCATTCAACCTGGGTATGCAGGTATCTGACCCCAGAAGGTAGTGCAAAACCCTGCCCTTGTGTTTAACTGAAGCACAACAGAGTCCTCCTCCTTCCCCATGGCAGGAAAGTGAATGTTGATAAGGTTGTACTACATTCCTATTGGGAGCCACCTGCATGGCCCATGAGACCACGCCCACTCAGGAGGGGCAACTGGGCACAAACAGCAATTTTGACTCTTAGCCTGAGACCCATTTCAAGCACATCCTGTCGGGGCTGGACCAGGATCCCACAGAGAGAACCTATTGTGCCCCTAGACACAAATCCTAACCCTTGGTGGGGTTGTCCAGGCCACGTGACCCACAACCCGTCTCTGGAATCCCTGTTTGGGCAGGACCCCTGAGATGGAAAAGAGCACTCTTCCCTTCCCCCAGAAAAACACCAAACTCTTGGGAGCATGGCAGAATCCCCAGAAAGGGAGAATATCCCATGGACCCATGTGCTCACCCGTCCATTCCGACA
>NW_019160843.1:0-1001 GCF_002288905.1 Enhydra lutris kenyoni | reverse complement strand
TGATGTTCTTGGTCCCAAGTCACACTTTGAGAACCACTGCTCTAAGTGCTAAGTAGACTGCCAGTTAGGTAGCATACGTAACAGGTGGTGCAGGGGGTATCTTGTTAACAAAGAGCTAGAAGCAGACCACATTAGATGGAGATGTAGGCTGGGGACCAAGAACACCTTGAGCAGATCAGAGCTAGCAAAACATGACCCAGTCTACACAGAACAAGAAAGATAATCAAAACAGGACTTCCATTGTAAAGAAATATGGCCACACCATTCTATTCAGTATAGATGCAAGGTGAGCTCTTGACCTTAGATCAAGGCAAAATTCAGTGCTGGGGCAACAATGCAAGGTCACTAGAGTGACCTTTATATGCAGTCACTAGAGTTACTGATTTAGGGATTCTTAAAGATCCTCTGATAAGAATTAAAGAAGAAATGACCAACCATCCTGGTTTGCCTAGCACTTTCCCAATTTTTAACGCTATAAGTCCATGGCCTAGAAAACTTTTCAGTTTCAGGACAGTTGATTATCTAAAAGTAATCTCAGGAGACTGGAGCCTAGACCCACCTGCATCTCCTGGTCAGGAGGCTGCAGGCACAGAAGAGGAGGAACAAGTGGAAAGAAAAGGGCCCAGCTGGAAAGGTGGGCACAGCACCAGATTGGCCATTTCAGAATATGACCTTCGAGGGAGTGGAAAAGGGCACCCAGAAAAGTAGTCCATTAATGATGAAATGTATTTGCTTTAAATGGTCAAAAAACGTAGAAGGACTCCACAGGCCTGCAGTTTTCCTAAACTCACCAAAGTGGAAAAGTTCAGCACAAACAGAGCAACCCAGACACCCCATAGTTGGAAATCACCCTCGCTGCCTTTTGAAAATCTTCACACATACTTAAGATCTCATCGTACGTATAGTCTTAAAGGGCTCTGACATGTACACACACACACACACACACACACACACACACACACACACACCCAATAGGAAAACAAAATTGTAAATATTGGCAG
>NW_019160842.1:0-1001 GCF_002288905.1 Enhydra lutris kenyoni | reverse complement strand
AAAAAAAAAAAAAAAAGAAAGACTTTCAAATGGCCAATACACACATAAAAGTTGCTCAGCATCACTTACAGGGAACTACAGATGAAAGCCACAATGAGATATCACCTTACAATTTTCAGAATGGCTACAATCAACCACAGGAGAAATAAATGTTGGCAAGAAATGACAAATGAAAGGGACCCCTTTTACATTGTTGGTGGGAATGCAAACTGGAGTAGCCAGTTTGGAAAACAGTAAAGGGGGTGCCTCAAAAAGTTAAAAATAGAACTACTCTATGATCCAGCATCACACTATTGGGTGTTTATCCCCCAAATACAAGAACACTAATTCAAAGGGATACATGTACTCCTCTGTTTATAGCAGCTAAATTATTTACAACAGTCGAACTATGGAAATAGCCCAAGTGTCCATCTACAGATGAATGGACAAAAATGTGATATGTATATATACACAACAGACTATTATTCAATCATAAAATGAAATCTTGCTATTTTTAATGACATATGGAGCTACAGAGTATTAACCAAGTGAAATAAGTCAGCCAGAGAAAGACGAATACCATTATGATCTCTCTCAGACATAAAATTCAAAGCACAAAACAAATGATCACATGGGAAAAAAGAGACAAACAAACCAAGAAACAAACTTAACTACTGAGAACAAACTAATGGTTAGCAGAGGGGAGGTAAGGGAGGGTTGAGGACTAGGAGGTGAGGATTAAAGAATGCACCTGTGTTGAGCACTGGGTGATTAAAACAAACACTTAAAAAAAAAAAAAAAAAAAAGGCAAATAAGACTATTCAGTCTACATTCCCTTAAAAAAAAAATTAAAGGGCACCTGGGTGGCTCAGTGGGTTAAGCCGCTGCCTTCGGCTCAGGTCATGATCTCAGAGTCCTGGGATCGAGCCCCGCATCGGGCTCTCTGCTCTCTCGGGGAGCCTGCTTCCTCCTCTCTCTCTGCCTGCCTCTCTGCCTGCTTGTGATCTCTCTGTCAAATAAAT
>NW_019160841.1:0-1002 GCF_002288905.1 Enhydra lutris kenyoni | reverse complement strand
ACAAAAGGGGGAGGGAGCCACCAGAGGCGACTGATTGGAAAGTAATATCCCAATACAAGAGTGCCCTGCATCTGGGAAACAGAATTAACTTGCAGTCTGGTTGAAAGCACTCAAAAAGAGCAAAGGATCTCGGGGGGGGGGGGGGGAAATTGTGGGAATCAGGGCAGTAGAGACAGGGGCTTAAGTCCCCAAACGAAGGACAGCCACCCCTGGCGCTGAACTAGAGAGAGTGCAGTGGAGAAACCAGGTCTTAGTCCCTGAGACACCATTGGGCCCAAGAAGAAGACGTGGGGTCTGAATCCCCTGAGGGGCTAGGAGCTTGGCCAGACAACAGAATGCCTCACCATACTATCAGAGCCTGAGACCTGCGAGCCCCACACCCTCCCTTGAGAGAGGTGCACGCAGGCACCAGCCTGGTGCTCTCCACCTGGAAAAACAAGGCACTCCCAACCCAGGCCAGAGGGAAAATCTCAGTGTGCGATCGCTGCTTGGAACCTCTCCGGTGGTCTGGAGCTGCCCAGACAGCTGCCGCTGCTGTGGTTTTGGGTATAAGCCCGAGATCCTGTGTCCCCAGGGACCGCGACTCGGAACCAGCTCTGCCAGCAGCCGAGGGGGGTCTTATGTGCTCTGCAGCACCCACAGGGGATCAGACTGAGGCTTCTCTCTGAGAGAGAGGTCGGGGTGCAGTTTGTTTCCTCTAAACCCCCCAAAACCATCAAAAGCTGTCAAGGCGAGAGAAAACAAATGAACAAACATAAAAACCTCCAGAGCAACTTTTGTAGCAACATGGACAGGACTGGAAGAGATTATACTGAGTGAAATAAGTCAAGCAGAGAGAGTCAATTATCATATGGTTTCACTTATTTGTGGAGCATAACAAATAGCATGGAGGACAAGGGGAGATGGAGAGGAGAAGGGAGTTGAGGGAAATTGGAGGGGGAGTTAAACCATGAGTGACTATGGACTCTGAAAAACAATCTGGGGGTTTTGAAGGGGCTGGGG
>NW_019160840.1:0-1002 GCF_002288905.1 Enhydra lutris kenyoni | reverse complement strand
AATCTCCTTATTGGTTATGGGTCTGTTCAGGCTTTCTATTTCTTCCTTGTTCAGTTGTGGTATTTTATATGTCTCTAGGAATGCATCCATTTCTTCCAGATTGTCAAATTTGTTGGCGTAGAGTTGCTCATAGTATGTTCTTATAATTGTCTGTATTTCTTTGGTGTTAGTTGTGATCTCTCCTCTTTCATTGATGATTTTATTTATTTGGGTCCTTTCTCTTTTATTTTTGATAAGTCTGGCCAGGGGTTTATCAATCTTATTAATTCTTTCAAAGAACCAGCTCCTAGTTTCGTCAATTTGTTCTATTGTTTTTTGGTTTCTATTTCATTGATTTCTCCTCTGATCTTTATGATTTCTCTTCCCCTGCTGGGTTTAGGGTTTCTTTTGTGTTCTTTCTCCAGTTCCTTTAGGTGTAGGGTTAGGTTGTGTACCTGAGACCTTTCCTGTTTCTTGATAAAGGCTTGTACCGCTATATATTTTCCTCTCAGGACTGACTTTGTTGTGTCCAACAGATTTTGAACCGTTGTGTTTTCATTATCATTTGTTTCCATGAATTTTTCAATTCTTCTTTAATTTCCTGGTTAATCCATTCATTCTTTAGAAGGATGCTGCTTACTCTCCATGTATTTGGGTTCTTTACAAATTTCCTCTTGTGATTGAGTTCTAGCTTCAGAGAATTTAGGTCTGAATATATGCAGGGAATGATCCCAATCTTTTGATACCTTTTGAGACCTGATTTAGGACCGAGGATGTGATCTATTCTGGAGCATGTTCCATGTGCACCATAGAAGAATGTGTATTCTGTTGCTTTGGAATGAAATGTTCTGAATATATCTGTGTTGTCCATCTGGTCCAGTGTGTCATTTAAGGCCTTTATTTCCTTGTTGATCTTTTGCTTGGATGATCTGGCCATTTCAGTGAGGGAAGTGTTAAAGTCCCCTACTATTATTGTATTATTGTTGATGTGTTTCTTTGATTTTGTTATTAATTGGTTTATAT
>NW_019160839.1:0-1002 GCF_002288905.1 Enhydra lutris kenyoni | reverse complement strand
ATATTGTTCTCCTAAACCTTTTCATTTAGATAACATTGTACTTCATTCTATCGGAAGTATAAATGTCTTTTTTTTTCTTTTTTTCAAAATCTTCTGAGAAGACAGGGTTATATATACAGGAAGATGTTTTAAAATGATACCTTAAAAACTACTTCCCAAATACAGTGTCAGGACAGTGGAAGGTCAAGGCTATGCTAGGCAGTGGTAACTCTGAAAGACTTACAGGACCTAAAGCATATCATCCATGGGGGTGTACCTGGAGCCTTCCATTTACAGTTGCTTCACTGGGTCAGGTTATATTCAGAAAGTAATTTTCAGACTTTCCCTTAGTCAGAAAGAAGGCCCTAACTTGTTAGGACAACACAGAGTTTTTCATCACTGGCCTTCAGCCATTATTTTTAGCTTCACTTCCAGATGTTCTTATCCATTCTTGTGCTCAATTCTTTTTTCTGTCCAATGTCTCCATAAGAGTTTTTGCACATTTCTATCATTGTACTTAATGACACTGTGTTTTGTTCTTTTGTGTGTAAATAGTGTTTACGTATGTACCCTCCCTCCTAGCTAGAATGCAAGCTTCTTAAATGCAGAAAACACATTTTGTTCCTTTTTGTAGCATGGAGCTGTGTCACAGTAACTACTTAATGTGTAAGTTAAGTGAGAAAAATAAAAGATGCTATTTTCCAAGAAAGGTAATATTAATGCATTTGTCCAATTAATTGGATTACTGTTTTTGTCAGAGAAACAAGAAGATATCAGGGTCCTAAGAGATACAAATAAAATATAATATATACTATTTGATTGCACATGTGAGAAGAGATAACCTTTCTTATCCGTATAACTCGGAAGGTTATTCCTATTACCTGTCCTTCAGGAAGGACAGTCCAGATGGGATCCCCCAGTGGCCACCTTTAGCTATTGGAAATAATGTGAGGGCAGAGTGGGTTGGCAGGGTGTAGGTGACCTGGATGGAAGGAGGAAATGCAGGAAATGCAGAATTTCCCA
>NW_019160838.1:0-1002 GCF_002288905.1 Enhydra lutris kenyoni | reverse complement strand
GCTAGGGGCCACACGTTGGGCCATAAGTTGTTTTTCCAGAACAGGCCTGAGGGACAGAGGCCTGGAAACCTAAGCTAGGTATTGGATGAGGTTCTAGGGGCATGTCAGGTTCAATCTTCATACTCAGGTCCATTGACGTGCGTTTCTTCCTGCAGGTAGGTGCTGAAGGTGTGTCAGTCAGACTGCGCTTTTTTTCCAGAGCAGCCTATGAAATTGGTGTGGGTTCAGGTGTCTTGAAGGTTTCTCCCATTCTGAAAGATTTGGGCAACTGAGATGTGCAGAGTTCCCTCGGGAGAGCATGCCCAGTGATGCTGTTTGGTTCTGGAGGTCCCATCCTGGAGGGGAAGTGGTCACGGCTTTGGGAACCAAGTCTTCAGACAGCAACTCGGGGAAGACTTAGGAGCGAAGTTATGGCAGGCCCGATCTGCAGACCCTGAAAATAGCTCCTCAGGATTTGCAATTCGGATGCCTGGGAGCAGTAGCAGAGGCTTTTCTGTCTGGACTCTATATCGGAATGATAGGGTTGCTACATAGGTCCATGGGAAGTTCTTCCTATCTGGGGTTTTTCCCCGGCTCTCAAGAGTTTGCTGTCTTTCTGGGGGAAGGGAAGAGTGCTGTTTTCCACGTCAGGGGTCCCGCCCAAACAAGGATTCCAGAGTGGGTTTGTGGGTCACGTGGCCTGGACAATACAACCAATGGTTAGGATTTGGGCCAAGAGGCACGAGAGGCCTGCTCTCTGGATTCCTGGTCCAGCCCCCAACAGGGTGTGCTTTAAAGGGGACTCAGGCTGAGGGTAACAAGGCCTGCGTGGGCCCAGATGCCCCTCCTGAGTGGGCGTGGTCTCATGGGCCATGTAGCTGGCTCCCACTCTAGAGTAGTACAACCATCTCCACATCCACATTCCTGCCATGAGGAAGGAGGAGGACTCTGCTGTGATACAGGTTCCCCCATAGGCAGGGATTTGCGCTACCTTCTGGTTTCAGATACGTGCATACCCAGGTT
>NW_019160837.1:0-1003 GCF_002288905.1 Enhydra lutris kenyoni | reverse complement strand
AAACAAGATGGGATTGGGAGGGAGACAAACCATAAGTGACTCTTAATTTCACAAAACAAACTGAGTGTTGAGGGGGAAGGGGGGTTGGGGGGGTGGGGTTATGGACATTGGGGAGGGTATGTGCTATGGTGAGTGCTGTGAAGTGTGTAAACCTGGCGATTCACAGACCTATACCCCTGGGGATAAAAATATATGTTTATAAAAAATAAAATAAAAAAATTTTTAACTAAAAAATAAAAATAAAAAAAATAAAAGATACCTTTTCACACTTATCATATGATCTCACTGATATGTAGAATTTAAGAAACAAAAAAGAGGATCATAGGGGAAGAAAGGGAATAAAGAAAACAAAATGGAAAAAAAAAGATCCAATATTCAATATGTAGTTATTGAGTGATTCCTCTATGTCAGGCACTGTGCTAGGCATTGAGGCTATATAATAGGAATGTTACAGATGTGACTCTGTCCTCTTAGGATGCACATTCTGCCAGGTGAGTTGGACATCAAATACATAAGTAAATACTTAAAAACATGGTTTAGAGTTATGAATGAAATAAACTTATTTCTTTAATAGAAAGAAGTTTGATAATGTGTATTCAGGGAACTTCTTTTTGAGTGGGTGTCAATTTAAGTTCTGAAAGAAGAAATATCTAACGGTCAGGAAAAAGAGATTCCAGACAGAAGGAACAACTTGTGTTTGCTTCTGAGATGGGAAGTGGGAGAGCTTAAAGAAACCAGCATGGCAGTCACTAAGTGGGAGTGGTGGTGGTGGTGGTGGTGGTGGTGCTTGTGGGCAGGTCAACAGGCATGCAGAATCCTTTAAACTATGTAAGATTTTGGATTTTAGGTCTTGTTGGAATCTGTTGGAGGATTTGTAGGATATTTAGGATTATGATATTCATTATATCATGAGGTAAATTTTCAGAGGTCCAGCAAGTTCCAGGAATGGGCACTGGGCTGGACAAAGCAGTGAAGTTGTCTGGAGTTTCAGAGTCTCCAGCAG
>NW_019160836.1:0-1003 GCF_002288905.1 Enhydra lutris kenyoni | reverse complement strand
AAGCCTTGGAAGCTTATCCAAGCTGGAGCTTGTGATCTGCTCCAAACAACAAGGTGTCCTCCTGCGGGACAGGGAAGTCAGGTTAGAGGTCTCCCACATGGAAAGATTCGACAGTAGAGCTCTCCAAATGCATGCCTGGAAACTCCACCTCCGTTACCCCAGAAGCCTAGGAACAGGGCAGCTTTGATCCAGTGGCTCTGCTTCGCAGTTCCAAGGGATCTGAGTTGACGGAGGTTCTCAGTCTGAATGGTCACAGTGCTGCTTGGTGTCCAGGGAGACCGTATAATGTGGCGTTAGCTCTTGGCCATGCAGGAACCTCCTAGCCTGTGGGTGGGACCCCGGTCCCAAGAGCAAACTTTCCTTCTCGGGACCAGAAGGGTTTTACTCTATGGCTCAGGGACCACGCGGTGGGCCATATGTTGGTTTTCCAGAACAGGGCGGAGGGACAGAGGCCTGAAAACCTAAGCTAGGTTTTGGATGAGGTCCTAGGGGCATGTCAGGTTGAATCATTGGACTCAGGCCCATTTACGTGCGTGTCTTCCTGGAGGTAGGTGCTGACGGAGTCCCATCCTGCGCCTTTTTTCCAGAGTGGCCTATGAAATTGGGGTGAGTCAGGTGCCTTGCAGGTTTCTCCCATTCTGGATGGTTTGGGCAACTGAGACGGGCAGAGTTTCCTCAGGAGAGCAGGCCCAGTGATGCCGAGTGGTTCTGGGGGTCCCATCCTGGAGGGCATGTGGTCACGGCTTTGGGAACAAAGTCTTCAGACAGCAAGTCGGGGAAGAATTAGGGGCGAGATTATGGAAGGCCGGATGTGCAGACCCTGAAAGCAGCTCCTCAGGATTTGAAATTCGGTGCCTGGGAGGCAGTAGCAGAGGCTTTTCTCTATGGACTGTATACCTAGGATGGTTTCGTAATGATAGTGATGGTACATGGGTCCATGGGAGGATCTCCCATTCTGGGTATTCTGCCACGCTCCCAAAGTTTGCTGTCTTACTGGGGAAAG
>NW_019160835.1:0-1003 GCF_002288905.1 Enhydra lutris kenyoni | reverse complement strand
ACTTGAATATGAAAGATGGCATTATTAATAATAATCTCAGGATGATATATGTAAACCATAGCACTTATAAGGCATTATGTGAAAAACATAACATTAAAAAGAGGTGATTCAGGAAAACAATTATACTGATAGTGTAGATACAATGGCATGGCCATAAGCCAGGTGTGAAGAATTGGAAAAATAAGTGATTTAGGAATATTGGCCTCACTTCTAGAAAAGGAGCACCTTGAGATATTGACAAGAGGGGATCTAGGAGTGGTTTGCTGGTAGAGTAAATGTGAGAGGGGATCAAGGAAATTTGAAGCAAGAGTGCTTAAGTGGTTGTCTGCATAAACATGTAATTTGATGCATTAAATGTAAGAAAAGAACTCAGTGCCAGGTGCCATGGTCTTCCCAGCTTTTGAGTTAGACATTGTGATGGTGGTGAATGACACATATCAGAAAGTGTAATAAGACGCTGGATCAAGAATAGTAAGGAGTCAGGACATAGAAGAGAAGTCTGATGGTACCCAACAGGAGAAAAGTCGTCTTTATTATCCTCCAGGAGATGGAGGCAGAGATGCCAGCTATAATCATCTGCTAAGCACAGAGAACGCAAAGTTACCCAGACAGATAAAATCATTCTATCCTCTTACTCTCTTCCTTCCCTACCCTTTGATTCAGTGTGGGGGGTGAAAAGGCAGCAGGTACTAAGGGACTAAAGCGGTTAGCTTTAAATACTGTAGAGAACAAAACCATCATGTTCCATCTCCTTTTCCTACCATGGGTTACTCATCTTTTTCAACTGGACTATTGTTTTGTACACTTGCATCTTGGCTTTTTCTTATCTATAAAATGAAAATGACCTTTGAAATTGCTTCATGAGGTTATATAAAGTATGAAATGAATTTATGTATTTCAAACACTTAGAGAGATTTGCATAGCACTAGTGGGGGTTAATATTCATCATCATCATTATCATCACCATGCCATTAGAAGTTGAATGTGGAGTCTAAAAGCCTTT
>NW_019160834.1:0-1003 GCF_002288905.1 Enhydra lutris kenyoni | reverse complement strand
GAATACTATATCCAGCTAGGCTATCATTGAAAATAGAAGGAGAGATTAAAAGCTTCCAGGACAAACAAAAACTGAAAGAATTTGCAAACACCAAACCAGCTCTACAGGAAATATTGAAAGGGGTCCTCTAAGCAAAGAGATACCCTAAAAGTAGTAGATCAGAAAGTAACAGACACAATATACAATAACAGTCACCTTACAGGCAATACAGTGGCACTAAATTCATATCTCTCAATACTTACCCTGAATGTTAATGGGCTAAATGCCCCAATCAAAAGACACAGGGTATCAGAATGGATAAAAAAACAAAATCCATCTATATGTTGCTTACAAGAAACTCATTTTAAACCCGAAGACACCTCCAGGTTTAAAGTGAGGGGATGGAAAAGAATTTACCATGCTAATGGACATCAGAAGAAAGCAGGAGTGGCAATCCTTATATCAGATCAATTAGATTTTAAGCCAAAGACTATAATAAGAGATGAGGAAGGACACTATATCATACTCAAAGGATCTGTCCAACAAGAAGATCTAACAATTTTAAATATCTATGCCCCTAACGTGGGAGCAGCCAACTATATAAACCAATTAATAACAAAATCAAAGAAACACATAACCAATAATACAATAATAGTAGGGGACTTTAATACTCCCCTCACTGAAATGGACAGATCATCCAAGCAAAAGATCAACAAGGAAATCAAGGCCTTAAATGACACACTGGAATAGATGGACATCACAGATATATTCAGAACATTTCATCCCAAAGCCACAGAATACACATTCTTCTCTAGTGCACATGGAACATTCTCCAGAATAGATCACATCCTGGTCCTAAATCAGGTCTCAACTGGTATCAAAAGATTGGGATCATTCCCTGCATATTTTCAGACCACAATGCTCTGAAGCTAGAACTCAATCACAAGAGGAAATTTGGAAAGAACCCAAATACATGGAGACTAAACAGCATCCTTCTAAAGAATGAATGGGTCAACCAGGAAAT
>NW_019160833.1:0-1003 GCF_002288905.1 Enhydra lutris kenyoni | reverse complement strand
CATCAAGGCACCTGATAGTCGAATTGAGGAATCATAATTGTAGGTATAATCTCTTGAAAGCCGCTAGGACAAAGAGGCTCCTTATTTACAAAGGAAAGCCCATCAAATTAACGTTAGACCTGCCCACAGAGACCTGACAACCCAGAAAGGGCTGGCAAGATATATTCAGGGCACTAAATGAGAAGAACATGCAGCCAAGAATAATTTATGCAGCAAGACAGACATTCAAAATGGATGGAAAGATAAAGAGTTTCTAAGACCAGCAAGGCTTAAAAGACTATGCAACCACCAAGCTGACACTGCAGGAAATATTAAGGGGGGTTCTATAAAAGAGGCAAAATCCTAAGAATAGCATTGAACAGAAATATAGAGACAATCTACAGAAAGAAAGACTTCAAAGGTAACACGATGTCAATAAAAACGTATCTATCAATAATCACTCTCAATGTGAATGGCCTAAATGTGCCCATAAAACAGCACAGGGTTGGATAAAACTACAGGACCTATCCATATGTTGTCTACAAGAGACCCATTTTGAGCCTAAAGATACACCCAGAATGAAAGTTAAGGGATGGAGAAGCATCTTTAATGCTAATGAGCTTCAAAAGAAGGCCAGTGTAGTGATTCTCATATCAGATAAATTAGATTTTAAACTAAAGACTGTAGTCAGAGATACAGAAGGACACTACATCATTCCTAAAGGGACAATTCTCCAAGATGATCTAACAATTGTAAATATCTATGCCCCCATAATGGGAGCAGCCAGTTACATAAGAAAACTGTTAATCAAGATAAAGAGTCATATTGATATGAATACATTAATAGTAGGAGATCTTAACATGCCTCTCTCACAAATAGACAGATCATCGAAGCAGAAAATCAAGAAAGAAACAAAAGCATTGAATGACACATTAGACCAGATGGACCTCATAGATATATACAGAACATTCCACCCTAAAACAACAGAATACTCATTCTTCTCAAGCGCATATGGAACCTTCTC
>NW_019160832.1:0-1003 GCF_002288905.1 Enhydra lutris kenyoni | reverse complement strand
ACTGAGATGTGCAGAGTTCCCTCGGGAGAGCATGCCCAGTGATGCTGCTTGGTTCTGGAGGTCCCATCCTGGAGGGCATGTGGTCACGGCTTTGGGAACCGAGTCTTCAGACAGCAACACGGGGAAGAATTAGGAGCGAAGTTATGGCAGGCTCGATCTGCAGACCCTGAAAGCAGCTCCTCTGGATTTGAAATTCGGATGCCTGGGAGCAGTAGCAGAGGCTTTTCTGTCTGATTCTATATACTGGATGGCCTCAGAATGATAGGGTTGCTACATGGGTCCATGGGAGGTTCTACCTATCTGGGGTTTTTCCCCGGCTCCCAAGAGTTTGCTGTCTTTCTGGGGGAAGGGAAGAGTGCTGTTTTCCACGTAGGGATCCTGCCCAAACAAGATTTCCAGAGTGGGGTTGTGGGTCACGTGGCCTGGACAACCACAGCAAGGGTTAGGTTTTGGGCCAAGACGCGAGAGGCCTGCTCTCTGGCTTCCTGGTCCTGGCCCCAACAGGGTGTGCTTTAAAGGGGTCTCAGGCTGAGGGACACAATGCCTCCTTGTGCCCAGCTGCCCCTCCTGAGTGGGCGTGGTCTCATGGGCCATGAAGCTGGCTCCCTGTCTAAAGTAGTACAACCATACCAACTTCCACATTCCTGCCATGAGGAAGGAGGAATACTCTGTTGTGATTCAGGTTCCCCCATAGGCAGGGATTTGCGCTACCTTCTGGGGTCAGATACCTACATACCCAGGTTCGCCGGAGATGACGGGCTCTGACCAAGACAGAGCCCACATGCAGGATATGGGTCACGCTATGTGGCTGGCTGACAGGAGGCCGGGGCTCGGGCTGTATCAGACAGAGCATCAGTTCACAGGGTGGCCTATGATATCAGGGTGCGCTTGAGGGCCATGCTGCTGGACCCTCATCTGGGGATTCTGGGCAGACCCGTAGGGCCTTTCTTCCTTCCGGTGGGCAGGCAGAAGGCAGCTTTGTTTTTCCAGAATTCCCAGATGA
>NW_019160831.1:0-1003 GCF_002288905.1 Enhydra lutris kenyoni | reverse complement strand
TTCTTAGGACTTGATTTTGTTGATAAATACAATCTGTGAGGAGACATTAGTCCCATCTATTTATAACAGCTGGAAGCCACTGATGAATACCGAAATAACTAAAAAATTTTGAATAGACAAACTGGCTTAAATCAAGTCTACAATACCACCCACCCCCATCTCTTAACCCTAAATATGAGCCCAGCTTGCTGGTTCTGTAATTATGATCAAGTTGCTTAATACTATCTGAGCCCACTTATAAACTCATTTATTTATCCATTTAGCTTTTCTTCATTCACCAAGTATTTATTGAGAACCTACTATGTGTTAGTACCTGCATTAGGTGTTACAGAAGGATTAGTGATACAACTGCACATAGCAATTTCAATTGTTAAGTGATACAAATGAGGAAAAACTCCTAGCACAGAGGAAAAGTGAATAAACTTCTACAGCATACAAATTTGGCAACAAAAATATATTAGAGGGCTAGGGAGAGAAAAGCCTACTCAGGGTCCAGCTAGGTCCTTAAATAAAGCTCGTGTATTATTGCTAAAGACTTTGAAGGTGTATTTTTTCTCCTCAAGAACAGGACAGAGATAGTAGTCTATAATTGCCCACAGCCCAAATAAAATGAAGTTTAAGATCATTATCTACCCATGCACAAATATTTCCCTATTTTTCTCTGGAATCCAGTTCAGGATATGAATCATATTATGGTAGAATGTTCTTAGAAGGAAGTCTACCCTTTAGGGAGCATGCTGAGAGGTGCTGAAATCTCAGGTTAATAAGAGGGCTTCCCCTCGAATAGCCAAAGGAATATTGAAAAAGAAAGCCAAAGTTGGTGGCATCACAATTCCGGACTTCAAGCTCTATTACAAAGCTGTCATCATCAAGACAGCATGGTACTGGCACAAAAACAGACACATAGATCAATGGAACAGAATAGAGAGCCCACAAATAGACCCTCAACTCTATGGTCAACTAATCTTCAACAAAGCAGGAAAGAATGTCCAATGGAAAAAAA
>NW_019160830.1:0-1003 GCF_002288905.1 Enhydra lutris kenyoni | reverse complement strand
GATTGTGTTCAGATTTTAAAGCATTTTGGTCTGAAAATATGAATGGAATAATCTCAGTCTTTTTGTACCAGTTGAGACCTCATTTGTGACCCAGCATGTGGTCTATTCTGGACAATGCTCCATGTGCACCCAAGAAGAATGTGTATTCTGTCTTAGGATGGAATGCTCTAAATATATCTGTGAAGTCCATCTCGTTCAGTGTGTCATTCAAAGCCCTTGTTTCCTTGTTGATCTGCTTAGATGATCTGCCCATTGCTGTGAGTGGGGTGTTAATGTTCCCTACAATTATTGTTATCAATATTTCTTTAATTTTGTTATTAATAGTTTTGTATAATTGTCTGTTCCCAAGTTAGGGGAGTAAATATTTATAATTGTTAGATTTTCTTGCTGGATGGACCCTTTTATTATGATATAGTGTCCTTTATCTCCTATTACAGTTTTTGGTTTAAAATCTAGTTTGTCTGATAAAAGGATTGTTACTCCAGCTCTCTTGATATCCATTGACAAGATAAATGTCTTTCCACCCCCTCACTTTCAATCTGGAGGTGTCTCAGGCTCTAACATGAGTCTTTTCTAAGCAGCATATCAATGGGTCTTGTTTTTTTATTCAATCTGATATCCTGTGCCTTTTGATTGGATCATTTGGTCCATTCACATTCAGAGTAATTATTGAGAGATATGAATTTAGTGCCATTGTATTACCTATAAAGTTAATGTTTCTGTAAATTATCTTTGTTCCTTTCTGGTCTTTATTACTTCTGGACTCTGTCTTCACTCAAAGGATCCCTTTTGATATTTCTTGCAGAGCTGGTTTAGTATTCAAAAAAAAAAATATATATATATATGTATATATACACACACACATACATAAATACATATGTACACATATATTTATCCTGGAATCTATCTTTCCTTCTATTCTGAATTACCACCTTGCTAGATAAAGTATTCTTGGTTGTATATTTTTCCCATTTAGCACATTGACTATATCATGCCAGTCCGT
>NW_019160829.1:0-836 GCF_002288905.1 Enhydra lutris kenyoni | reverse complement strand
ACCCCTCACGATTTGGGATCTCTTCTGATTTGGCTAAAGCATATTTTCCTAGGGTTGTTGCCACCCTTTTAGTATTTTACCTGCTCCTTCATATATTCTTATCTGGACAAAATGACAAGGCGGAAAAATTCACCACAAAAAAAAGAACAGAAGGCAGTACCAAAGGCTAGGGACCTAATCAATACATACATTGCTAATATGTCAGATCTAGAGTTCAGAATGATGATTCTCAAGGTTCTAGCCGGGTTCAAAAAAGGCATGGAAGATATTAGAGAAACCCTCTTAGGAGATATAAAAGCCCTTTCTGGAGAAATAAAAGAACTAAAATCTAACCAAGTTGAAATCAAAAAAGCTATTAATGAGGTGCAATCAAAAATGGAGGCTCTCACTGCTAGGATAAATAAGGCAGAAGAAAGAATTAGCGATATAGAAGACCAAATGACAGAGAATAAAGAAGCTGAGCAAAAGAGGGACAAACAGCTACTGGACCATGAGGGGAGAATTCGAGAGATAAGTGACACCATAAGAYRAAACAACATTAGAATAATTGGGATTCCAGAAGAAGAAGAAAGAGAGAGGGGAGCAGAAGGTATATTGGAGAGAATTATTGGAGAGAATTTCCCCAATATGGCAAAGGGAACAAGCATCAAGATCCAGGATGTTCAGAGAACCCCTCTCAAGATCAATAAGAATAGGTCCACATCCCGTCAACTAATAGTAAAATTTACAAGTCTTAGTGACAAAGAGAAAATCCTGAAAGCAGCCCAGGAAAAGAAGTCAGTAACATAAAATGGTAAAAATATTAGACTGGCAGCAGACTTATCCACAGAGACCTG
>NW_019160828.1:0-1003 GCF_002288905.1 Enhydra lutris kenyoni | reverse complement strand
GGGGCGCCCGCGGCCCCGCCCCGCCCCGCGCGCCCCCGCGTTCCCCCCGGATCTAGGCGGCGGGGCTGTCACCGCGGGCGGTCGCGGAGGCCCGGGCGGAGGGGGAGGGGCGGGGAGGGGCGGTGCGTGGCGGCGCGTGGGGGCAAGGCCCGGGCCTGGCGGGGCGGTGGACTCCGTGCGAGCGCGCGCGGTTCCGGCCGGCGGCGCCTCCGGGCGGTCTCTGTCCGAGCCCCCGCAGCCCCGGCCCTGCTCGTCGCCCCGCGTCCAGAAACCGGGCGCGGCGGGGACGGCCTCGGGGTCGGGCCTGTCGCCGGCACCAGCAATGCCGTGCCCTGGGCCCGGGCTGGGTCAGCGTTTGCCGCGGACGTGGGGTGGCCAGGGCGCAGCCGCCGTGAACTTCCGCGCGGGGTTCCGCGTGCAGGTGGGTTTTCCCGCCCCGCGGACAAGCGCGGGAGGCCTGCGGGCAGGTGCGCTCCCTGCTGCTGCCCGTTGGGGGCGCGCGCAGCCGGGCTTCCGCGCTCCGCATTTCCCCGTGGACAGACGGTGCTGAACCACCTATAGATCTTCTCTCCCGAAACCTACATTTAATTCTTTCCGGTTGAATCTGACTGTAGGATTTGTTTCCTTGTTCCTCGGTCCGGGAGTCCCCCGACTTCCAGATACCACTGCGCACCAAGATGCTCCGCCTGACCCGGGGCTTGTCTTTCAGTGAGCACGAGCTCCTCAGCGTGAAGCCCAAGTGACCCGTTTTTCCCGTTTACAGTCTGTGCGTCTCTTGCCTGCCGTGTCTGAGAAATCCGACTAACCCAGCAGCGCAAACATCTGCTCTGTTTTTTTCTAGGGTTTTCTCTACAGCAGTGTCTCCCCTTACCCTTGGTCTCAGTTCCCGTGGCAGCCCCGGTCCGGGCGCGGGTGACCCTCCTTCGAACGGATGCCCGGCCCGCAGTGGCTTCCCACTGCGCCACGCACCTGCACCCCGCACCTCCCTCCTCCCGCCATGTGG
>NW_019160827.1:0-1004 GCF_002288905.1 Enhydra lutris kenyoni | reverse complement strand
TATGGCCCAACGTGTGGTCCCTGAGCCATACAGTAGAACCCCTCTGGTCCCGAGAGGGAAACTTTGCTCTTGGGAATGGGTCCCCCCCACAGCCTGGAGGTTCCTGCATGGCCCCAGAGCTACCGCCACACTCTAAGGTCTCCCTGGACACCAAGCAGCATTGTGACCCGTCAGACTGAGAACCTCCGTCAACTCAGATCGCTTGGAACTGCGAAGCAGAGCCACTGGATCAAAGCTTCCCTGTTCCTAGGCTTCAGTGGTAACGGAGGTGAATTTTCCAGGCATCTATTCGGAGAGCTCTGCTATTGAATCTTTCCATATGGGGACCCTGGAGCCCTCTAAATGGACTTCCCCTGTCCTGCTGAAGGACACCTTGCTGTTTGGAGCAGCTCACAAGCTCCAGCTTCGGAAAGCCGCCAAGGCTTCTTGAGCCCGCAGGAGCATCGTGGGCCATCATGGATACAAATTCCAGCGTGAGCAGACATCTCACACTCGATCATCCTCAGGTGCTTGAGATCTCGAAACAGACGCTGCACATCGGAACTTTTATGGCCTCGGCACTGAACATAATCGTAGCATTGTTTCCAGACTTCCATCCTCACACACCTTGCCAGCAGGCCATCCATATTGGGAATTCTGGATAAACAAAGCTGCCTTCTGGCTGCCCACCAGAAGGAAGAAATGCCCAACGGGTCTGCCCAGAATACCCATATGAGGGTCCAGCAGCATGGCCCTCAAAGGCACCCTGATATAATCGGCCGCCCTGTGAACTGATGCTCTGTCTGACAGAGTCCGTGCCCCGGCCTCCTGTCAGCCAGCCACATAGCACGACCCATATCCTGCAGGTGGGCTCTGTCTTGGTCAGAGCCCGTCATCTCCTGCGAACCTGGGTATGCAGGTATCTGACCACAGAAGGTAGCGCAAATCCCTGCCTATGGGGGAACCTGAATCCCAGCAGAGTACTCCTCCTTCCTCATGGCAGGAATGTGGATGTTGAGATGGTA
>NW_019160826.1:465-1004 GCF_002288905.1 Enhydra lutris kenyoni | reverse complement strand
TGACACCTGGCAACATTCCCCCACCCCTACTCCTGGGTGGGACATCTGTGACATTTTTTAGGAATCTCCAACCCATCTTAATGTTAATACCTTGCTAGAGGGCAAAACGACCTTGGCAATGGCAAGGCCTCTGGCATCCGGTATCTTTGTAGGTCCTTTTTAGCATATGAAAGTTCTATTGAAACCTCCCTCTTCCTTACCTCTCCCCAACTCCATGATACATAACCTGCCACCCCTCACAAGCACAGGGCAGCACTCTTCCTGCCCATGGGTCCTGCCTGTGCTTTAATAAACCACCATTTTGCACCAAAGTTGTCTCAAGAATTCTTTCTTGGTCATTGGCTCTGGACCTCACCCTACTGTACCTCACCTATATTCTAAAACTTCATCACTATCACATAAGGAGGAAAGTGATCAAATGAGTAAAAGTAATCATTATAAAGCCAAGTTGCTGTTTAACCTTAACTTGATGTTTCTCCCTTTTCTAAAGGATTTGACTGTCATTGTCCATGAAAGAGAGAAAGAAAGAAAGAAAGAAC
>NW_019160826.1:0-455 GCF_002288905.1 Enhydra lutris kenyoni | reverse complement strand
GAAAGAAAGAAAGAAAGAAAGAAAGAAAGAAAGAAAGAAAGAAAGAAAGAAAGAAAGAAAAACAAGCTAAGTCATGCTCAGAATTGTCAAAGAGATGAGTTTATTCAGGAATAATAGGAATTGCAATTCAGGATAAAGAAACTATTGTGAGCTACAGGAGAGTCTACTGAGGGTTTGGAGCAGGTCATTTTCATGGTCAAGGAATGAGAAAGGAGAAAGTTTAGTTACAGTTTGTTAAAATCAAAAATAAAAAGATACCAACCCTGAAAATTCCCCAAGCAGACAAAACTGTCCAATCACACAAATAAAGCTCAATTCAGTCTATTTGCCAGATCGGCTTGACCTGGGTCAATCCTTGTTTTTATCTCTAGAAACCATAAGCAAAAATTTCCTAACATTGTTATGAGACAACCCCTGACTGACTCCCTATCATTTATGGAAATTTCAACATTATC
>NW_019160825.1:0-1004 GCF_002288905.1 Enhydra lutris kenyoni | reverse complement strand
TAGTAGGATGCTCTTTAGTCTCCATGTATTTGAGTTCTTTCCAACTTTCCTCTTGTGATTGAGTTCTAGCTTCAGAGCATTGTGGTCTGAAAATATGCAAGGAATGATCCCAGTGTTTTGGTACCAGTGGAGACCTGATTTGTGACCCAGGAGGTGATCTATTCTGGAGAATGTTCCATGTGCACTAGAGAAGTATGTGTATTCTATTGCTTTGGGATGGAATGTTCTGAATGTATCTGTGATGTCCATCTGGTCCAGTGTGTCATTTAAGGCCTTTATTTCCTTGTTGATCTTTTGCTTGGATGATCTGTCCATTTCAGTGAGGGAGGTGTTAACATCCCCTACTATTATTATATTGTTGTCAGTGTTTTTCTTTGATTTTGTTATTAACTGGTTTGTATGTTTTTTCTTTTGTTTTGTTTTTTGTTTTTTGTTTTTATGATTTTGTTATTAACTGTTTGTTCCCATGTTAGGGGCATAGATATTTAAAATTGTTAGATCTTCTTGTTGGACAGACCCTTTGAGTATGATATAGTGTCCTTCCTCATCTCTTACAATGGTCTTTGGATTAAAATCTAATTTCTCCAGTATAAGGATTGCCACCCTAGCTTTCTTTTGATGTCCATTAGCATGGTAAATTGTTTTCCACCCACTCACTTTAAATCTGGAGGTGTCTTCGGGTCTAAAATGAGTTTTTTGCAGACAGCATATTGATGGGTTTTGGTTTTTTATTCATTCCAATACCCTGTGTCTTTTGATTGGGGCATTGAGCCCATTTACATTCAGGGTAACTATTGAATGATATGGATTTAGTGCCATTACATTGCCTGGAAGGTGACCGTCACTGTATATTGTCTCTGTTCCTTTCTGATCTACTACTTTTAGGCTCTCTCTTTGCTTAGAGGACTTCTTTCAATATTTCCTATAGGGCTGGCTTGGTATTTGCAAATTCTTTTAATTTTTGTTTGTCCTGGAAGCTTTTTATCTCTCCTTCTATTTTCAAT
>NW_019160824.1:0-1004 GCF_002288905.1 Enhydra lutris kenyoni | reverse complement strand
TTGGCCCGAGCCCGTTATTTCCATCCAACCTGGATATGCAGGTATCTAACCCCAGAAGGTAGTGCAAAATCATGCCCTTGTGTGTACCTGAAGCACAACAGAGTTCTCCTCCTTCTCCATGGCAGGAAAGTGGATGTTGATATGGTTGTACTACTTTCAGTGTGGGAGCCACCTCCATGGCCCATGAGACCACGCCCACTCAGGAGGGGCAACTGGGCCCAAACAGGCATTGTGACTCTTAGCCTGAGACCCCTTTCAAGCACAGACTGTCGGGGCTGGACCAAGATCCCACAGAGAGAAACTATTGTGCCCCTAGACCCAAATCCGAACCCTTGGTGGTGTTGTCCAGGCCACGTGACCCAAAACCCGTCTCTGGAATCCCTGTTTGGGCAGGACCCCTGAGATGGAAAAGAGCACTCTTCCCTTCCCCCAGAAAAACACCAAACTCTTGGGAGCCAGGCAGAATCCCCAGAAAGGGAGAATATCCCATGGACCCATGTGCTCACCCGTCCATTCCGAGAACACCCTAGGTATACAGTCCAGAGAGACAAGCCTCTGCTCCTGCCTCTCAGGCACCCGAATTTCAAATCCTGAGGAGCTGCTTTCAGGGTCTGCACATCGGGTCTGCCATAACCTCGCCCCTAATTCTTCCCCGAGTTGCTGTCTGGAGACTTCACTCCCAAAGCTTTGACCACATGCCCTCCAGGACGGGACCTCCAGAACCACACCGCATCACTGGGCCTGCTCTCCCGAGGAAACTCTGCCCGTCATAATTGCCCAAACCATCCAGAATCGGAGAAGCCTGCAAGGCACCTGAACCCACCCCAATTTCATAGGCCTCTCTGGGAAAAAGGCGCAGTATGAGACACCGTCAGCACCTACCTCCAGGAAGACACGCACGTCAATGGGCCTGAGTCCGATGATTCAACCTGACATGCCCCTAGGACCTCATCGAAAACCTAGCTTAGGTTTTCAGGCCTCTGTCCCTCCGGCCTGTTCTGGAA
>NW_019160823.1:407-1004 GCF_002288905.1 Enhydra lutris kenyoni | reverse complement strand
TCCTCTTCTTCTGGAATCCCAATTATTCTAATGTTGTTTCGTCTTATGGTGTCACTTATCTCTCGAATTCTCCCCTCATGATCCAGTAGCTGTTTGTCCCTCTTTTGCTCAGCTTCTTTATTCTCTGTCATTTGGTCTTCTATATCGCTAATTCTTTCTTCTGCCTCATTTATCCTAGCCGTGAGAGCCTCCATTTTTGATTGCACCTCATTAATAGCTTTTTTGATTTCAAATTGGTTAGATTTTAGTTCTTTTATTTCTCCAGAAAGGGCTTTTATCTTTCCGGAGCGGGTTTCTCTAATATCTTCCATGCCTTTTTTGAGCCCTGCTAGAACCTTGAGAATTGTCATTCTGAACTCTAGATCTGACATATTACCAATGTCTGTATTGATTAGGTCCCTAGCCTTTGGTACTGCCTCTTGTTCTTTTTTTGTGGTGAATTTTTCCGCCTTGTCATTTTGTCCACATAAGAGTATATGAAGGAGCAAGTAAAATACTAAAAGGGCGGCAACAACCCCAGGAAAATATGCTTTAGCCAAATCAGAAGAGATCCCAAATCGTGAAGGGGGAGAAAGGGGATAAAAAGAGGTTCAGAAA
>NW_019160823.1:0-307 GCF_002288905.1 Enhydra lutris kenyoni | reverse complement strand
TCCTCTTCTTCTGGAATCCCAATTATTCTAATGTTGTTTCGTCTTATGGTGTCACTTATCTCTCGAATTCTCCCCTCATGATCCAGTAGCTGTTTGTCCCTCTTTTGCTCAGCTTCTTTATTCTCTGTCATTTGGTCTTCTATATCGCTAATTCTTTCTTCTGCCTCATTTATCCTAGCCGTGAGAGCCTCCATTTTTGATTGCACCTCATTAATAGCTTTTTTGATTTCAAATTGGTTAGATTTTAGTTCTTTTATTTCTCCAGAAAGGGCTTTTATCTTTCCGGAGCGGGTTTCTCTAATATCTT
>NW_019160822.1:0-1005 GCF_002288905.1 Enhydra lutris kenyoni | reverse complement strand
GTACTGGGTATTTACCCCAAAGATACAGATGTAGTGAAAAGAAGGGCTGTCTGTACCCCAATGTTCATAGCAGCAATGGCCATAGTCACCAAAGTGTGGAAAGAACCAAGATGCCCTTCAATGGATGAATGAATAAAGAAGATATGGCCCATATATACAATGGAGTATTATGCCTCCAACAGAAAGGATGAATACCCAACTTTTGTATCACATGGACAGAACTGAAGGAGATTATGCTGAGTGAAATAAGTCAAGCAGAGAGAGTCAAGTATCATATGGTTTCACTTACTTATGGAGCATAAGGAATAACACAGAGGACATTGGGAGATGGAGAGGAGAAGTGAGTTGGGGAAAATCAGAGGGAGAAATGAACCATGAGAGACTATGGATTCTGAGAAACAAACTGACGGTTTTGGAGGGGAGTGGGAGGGGGGTTGGGTGAACCTGGTGGTGGGTATTAAGAAGGCACGTATTGCATGGAGCACTGGGTGTGGTGCATAAACAATGAATTTTGGAATACACTCACAAAATAAAATTTAAAAAATGTACCTGGCACAATTTTTGAGAACTTTTGCTTTGATGATTTGAAGTTAGTGACACTGAGAAAAGAGCGAATATGTCATATTTGAACAAGCTTTGGTTGATTTTGGTAACCATCATTAATATTTTTATATTAATTAATGAAAAGAAAATCCTAAGTAAAATGGTTCTGGAAAGAGGACATATCCATGAACTCACTGAAAAAATGTCCAGTTGTGACAAAAGCATTTGTGTGGGAAAATTCTTGTCATTTATGAGGAAGAGAGGGAGGAAAGAAAATAATATGAGTAAAGGTAAAGAACCAGAGGATTAAAGGGCCCACAAATATGAAAATGGAGATGTATTCAGACCTTCACATATATCATATATAGGTGAGATATATATATATACGAGATATATATATGTATATATATATCTCGTATATATATATATAACATATATACAGAGGAAGTCTGAATATATACA
>NW_019160821.1:0-1005 GCF_002288905.1 Enhydra lutris kenyoni | reverse complement strand
TCTCTGAGGGTGCACTGAGGAGTGGGGCCCCGGGCTCTCGGCTCCTCCGGGGCCAGAGACTGGGAGGCCACCATCTTCATTCCCGTCCTCCAGAACTCTACGGAAAGCACTCAGGGAACAAAAGCTCCCAAAAGCAAACCCGAGCGGATTACTCAGCCTGGCCCCTGGTAAGGGCAGTGCAACGCCGCCTGGGGCAAAGACACTTGAGAATCACTACAACAGGCCCCTCCCCCAGAAGATCAACAAGAAATCCAGCCAGGACCAATTTCACCTACCAAGGAGTGCAGTTTCAATACCAAGGAGAGCAGCAGAATTCCAGAGGAGGAAAAAGCCAAGCACGGAACTCATGGCTTTCTCCCCATGATTCTTTAGCCTTGCAGTTAATTTAATTTTTTTTTTTTCAATTTTTTCCTCTTCTTCTGCTAAAAATTTCTTTTAACTTTAACCCTTTTCTTTTTTAACGTTTTTTAACTAGTTTATCTAATATATATATATATATATATTTTCCTTTTTATATTTTTTCTTTATTGGTTTTCTTTTTTTAATTGTTTCATTTTTTTTTTCTTCCTGAACCTCTTTTTATCCCCTTTCTCCCCCCTCATGATTTCGGATCTCTTCTGATTTGGTGAAAGCATATTTTCCTGGGGTTGTTGCCACATTTTAGTATTTTACTTGCTCCCTCATATACTCTTATCTGGACAAAATGACAAGGCGGAAAAATTCACCACAAAAAAAAGAACAAGAGGCAGTACCAAAGGCTAGGGACATAATCCATACAGACATTGGTAATATGTCAGATCTAGAGTTCAGAATGACGATTCTCAAGGTTCTAGCCAGGCTCGAAAAAGGCATGGAAGATATTAGAGAAACCCTCTCCGGAGAGATAAAAGCCCTTTCTGGAGAAATAAAAGAACTAAAATCTAACCAAGTTGAAATCAAAAAAGCTATTAATGAGGTGCAATAAAAAATGGAGGCTCTCACTGCTAGGATAAATGAGGCAGAAGA
>NW_019160820.1:0-1005 GCF_002288905.1 Enhydra lutris kenyoni | reverse complement strand
CCAGTTGAGTTTCTATTCTGTGTTGTTTTATATAAAATAAAGCTCTCACTTCATCTTTTAGATTTGAGAAGAAATTGAGTTTTTTTCTGTGAGAGGTTATTTTATAATAATAATAGTAATAAATTTGTAATAAACTCTAGAGGTTTTAGAATTCTATCACCTACTAAATTCTCTCCGTGATACACAACCATGCATTTTTTAAAGATTTTATTTATTGAGAAAGAGAGAGAGAGCACACGAAAAGGGAGAGGGGCAAAGGGAGAGATAGAAACTGACTCTCCACTAAACAGGGAGCCTGACACACACAGAGTTGGATCCCAGGACTCCAAGATCACGACCTGAGCTGAAGGTAGCCACTTAACTGACTAACCCACCCAAGAGCCCTGCCATGCATTTTTTTTTTTATGAAAATTTGCTATATTGGGCATCCCCTTTGTGAGACAGCTCAAAATTATTGGAAAATTCTTTTAACAAGTTGATTGCTATGTCCTTACAACTTCTTTTTCTATTTCCCAGTCATTCAGATATTTTCCAGTTCCTCCTATAACCTGGTTTCTTGTTTGGGTTTTTTTGTTTGTTTTTTGTTTGTTTTCTTTTTTTTACACACTTTGCTCTTTGTTTTTCATCTCTGGATGGATATCATTTTGTCCCTCTCTCATTCTAAGAACTCACGTAGATATCCTTGGATGATATCTAACCAATGTAGCAGTAAAATAATTTTCTTTCTTTCTCATATATTCATTCCATAAATATTAAATATGAAACTACTATGTGCCAAGCACTTTTCAAGACATGGGAGGTACACTGATTAAAAGATGGATAAACTCCTGCTCTCATAGAGCTTAGACTCCAATGAGGTTGACACAGACAATTAGTTAGCAATAAATAATGAAACAAACAAACAAGAAATGTGATGTGGACATAAGAGCCAGACAGTGAAGTACAGTATGGAGATAGAAAAGAGATTAGTAACCTAGTGGCCAATTTGAAATAGGTGATTCAGAA
>NW_019160819.1:0-1005 GCF_002288905.1 Enhydra lutris kenyoni | reverse complement strand
TTTTAATCACTGCTTCAATCTTGTTACTAGATATCAGTCTATTCAGGTTGTCTATTTCTTCCCGGTTCAATTTTGGGAGTTTATAGTTTTCCAGGAATGCATCCATTTCATCTAGGTTGCTTAGCTTATTGGCATATAACTGTTGATAATAACTTCTGATGATTGTTTCTATTTCCTTGGTATTAGTCGTGATCTCTCCCTTTTCATTCATAAGTTTATTAATTTGGGCCTTCTCTCTTTTCTTTTGCATGATCTGTCTTATTGATTGATAACAGTTTATTGATCTTATTGATTCTTTCAAAAAACCAGCTTCTAGTTTCATTGATGCATTCTACTGTGTCTCTAGTTTCTATCTCCTTGACCTCTGCTCTAATCTTGATTATTTCCCTTCTTGTGTGTGGAGTTGGCTTAATTTGTTGTTGCTTCTCCAGTTCTTTAAGGTGTAGCTGTATTCTGGACAGTGTATTCTGGATTTTTCAATTTTTTTGAGGGAGGCTTGGATGGCTATGTATTTCCCCCTTAGGACTGCCTTTGCTGTATCCCATAGGTTTTAGACCAAAGTGTCTTCATTCTCATTGGTTTCCGTGAATTGTTTAAATTCTTCTTTGATTTCCTGACTGATCCAGCATTCTTAAGGAAGGTGGTCTTTAGCTTCCAGGTGTTTGAATTTCTTCCAAACTCTTCCTTGTGGCTGAGCTCCAGGTTCAAATCACTGTGATCTGAGAATATGCAGGGAATAATCTGAATCTTTTGGTATCAGTTGAGCCCTGATTTGTCACCCAGTATGTGGTCTATTCTTGAGAAGGTTCCATGTGCACTTGTGAAGAATGAGTATTCTGTTGTTTTAGGGTGGAATGTTCTGTATATATCTATGAGGTCCATCTGGTCCAATGTGTCATTCAATGCTCTTGTTTCTTTATTGATTTTCTGCTTGGAAGATCTGTCTATTACTGAGAGTGGCATGTTAAGATCTCCTACTATTAATGTATTCCTATCAATATGACT
>NW_019160818.1:0-1005 GCF_002288905.1 Enhydra lutris kenyoni | reverse complement strand
ATAAGGAGCCTCTTTGTCCTAGCGGCTTTCAAGAGATTATATCTACAATTATGATTCCTCAATTTGACTATCAGGTGCCTTGATGTTTTTCTGGAATCTATAATCTTGGGTGAAGACCGTTCGGCCTCTAGTACATGAATGTTGGTTCCATTCACGAGATTGGAAAAATTTTCATGAAGAACTTGTTCCACTATATCTTCTAGACTACTTTCTTTCTCTTACCCTTCAGGGATTCCAATAATTCTGATGTTGGAATGTTTCATGGCATCATTTATTTCCCTGATTTTGTTTTTATGGCTTCTAAACTGTTTGTTCCAGGCTTCCTCCTGATCCTTTCTCTCTGTTTGTCCTCCAGATCATTAATTCTATCTTCTGTCTCAGTTACCCTAACTTTCAGAGAATTTAGATTGGTTTGGAACTATTGAGAGCATTATGAACCTCATCTCTGGTAGCTTTTAGCTCTGCCCTAACATTGTGAATATCCTCTCTGGTCGCTTTCAGTTCAGCCCTAATCAATTCCGTTTGGTCATCCATGGCTTTCTTCAACCTAGCTATTGCCTGGATAATTGTTAGCCTGAATTCTCTTTCTGACATATTGTCTATGTTGATAGCTGTTAGCTCTGTTGCAGAAGGTCCATCCTCTGTGTTTTTCTTCTGTTGGGCATTCCTCCTCCTAGTCATTTTGGTGAGAGATGACTGAACAGATGTAGCTGGATGTATTGACCGTGGTGCAGTCAAGGTGCACCCTGGAACACTTCTGAGCAATCAGGATTCCCCATCCAAACGAGAGAAAAAAGAAAAGAAAAAGAAAAAAAAAGAGAGCGAGAGACAAGAAAGAAAGGGAAGATAAAAGAGAAAGTTCAGCCCAAATGGGCCCCAAGGTAAGATTTATGAAGTATACAAACAAAAACTGACAAACAAAAAGACTGATAAAAGTATATGACAAGAGAAAAAAAAAATATATATATATATAAGCAAATAAAGGAAGAATCTCGTCAAAAAGAA
>NW_019160817.1:0-1005 GCF_002288905.1 Enhydra lutris kenyoni | reverse complement strand
AAATATGAAAATAACAAATTACTTCAATAGATGAAGATAAAGCATTTGATTAAAAGCGTTAGTAATTGGATGCAATGGATAATGGCAGATGCAAGCTACATATAGAAAAATTAAATAATTTAATTTACATAAGTAAGTGATAGTTACAAAATGTAATCGTTACATATGACCAACAAAAAATACTTGATTTTATGAATATAAACATAAACCTGAAATATGCTGCAAATATTAACCAGATAACATCTTGTGGGCGATTTTTATTTACTCCTTAAAATTTTCTCTATCTTTAAAATTTCTCTACAGTGAAGCATTAAGACTATGTAGATTATGAAAATAATGAAAGGGAAATATAGAGACCAGATCTCATTCACAACAGCAACAGAAACCTAAAATATCCAAGAGTAGTTTTATTTTTTTAAAGATTTGTTTATTTTACAGAGAAAGAAAGTGTGTGTGTCTGTGAGAGAGAGTGGGAGATTGGGCAGAGGCAGAGAATCTTCAAGAAGACTCCCTGCTGAGCATAGAACCCAATTCTGGGCTGGGTCCCAGTAATGAAATGATCATGACCTGAGCTGAAATGCAACAACTGAGCCACCCATATGCCCCTCCAAGATTAGCTTTAAATGAGAAGAAATCAAAATGAGATCAATCCTAAATATGTAAGAATAAAAAAGAAGAGTAGGAGAAGGAAGAAAAAGAAGAAAGACAAGAGCAGAGGGAGAGTAGTCAAGAAGTAATATGAATTTTACTAAAGCTGGCATGGGACAAAACTAGAAAGAAAGAAAGAACTTTATTAGTAGTATCTTCGTGGTATGACCAAATATGTTTTGTTTTTATTCTACATGCTTGAAAAAATATCTTCCTATTTTTATTTCATTTTTCACTTTAATATTTAATATTCAAAGAAATATTTTGGGACTTCAGGCAGGAATTCTCCTCAACCACACTGCACTCCCAGATTTCTGTTATGGTTGATCCCCAACATATCTTGGGTCTTGGAGATGA
>NW_019160816.1:0-1005 GCF_002288905.1 Enhydra lutris kenyoni | reverse complement strand
GTCTGTCCGTACAACGGAACGTTGTTCAGCCTTAAAAAGGAGCAAAGTTCTGACATGTTCTACAACACGGGTGAAACTTGAGGACATCACAGTAAGGGTAATAAGCCAATCACCTGAAGAGAAATACTAGATGATTCCACTGACATGAGGTACCTACAGCAGTCAGATTCATAAAGACAAAAAGCAGAATGGCGGTGGCCAGGGGCTGGGGCTGGAGCGGGGCGCGAGGAGGTATTGTTTAATGGAGACATAGTTTCAGTTTGGCCAGATGAAAAGTTCTGGACGGTGGTGATGGTTGCACAACCATGTGACTATATTCACCACCGGTGGTAATGTTGCACTTAAAAATGGCCAAGATGGTAAAATCTGTGTATATTGTTATCACAATTTAGAAAAGAATATTTTAAAAATGGACAAGATGGAGTTGGCATTCTGGAAACACATCCTCAGCGGATGGAAATGATCAGTGCAAATGAAACCTATGCTATGCTAACATGTGCTGTATTAGAGGGAAATCAATCCTTCTGCAGTCTCCACGGGTGGGGATGGGGGTCATGGTGGGCGAAGAGGTGACAATGCTAGGAGGGAGAAGGAAGGCCAACTGCAGGTGTGGAATGAGCTTATGTGTAACATTAATGATGACAAAATTGACAGGGAGCCGTTAGTGAGTCTTCCTGCTAAAGCATTTTGTAATCATTATTTTATTTGTATTTGTATATTATTTGTATACTTATTTGTATTTGCAGCAACCCATGAGGTAGGAATTTTTCCAATTTTCCCAACATGAAAACTGAATTTTCGGGAGGTCAGGAAAGACACAAGGAACAAATAGACTTCTTCACTCTGCAGGGGAACTGAGGTTGTTACTTCGGGGTGATTTTTTGTATCTTTCCAATCAGAGAGGAGAGAATGGGTTACTCTGTCCCAGGTTCAGTTGGACGGATCCCACTGAAGAAGGCTGGGGGACCTGGCTTGGTCACCTGTCCTTTCCTGAAGCGATGACTA
>NW_019160815.1:0-1006 GCF_002288905.1 Enhydra lutris kenyoni | reverse complement strand
AGCTCTTGGGAAAAGTGTGAAGACACAGGCAGGGCAGGGCTCATGCAGACAGACAGCTCGCCAGGACCCACCCTGTTTCCCTGTGGGTATGGGGTGGTGCTGGTATCTAGGAGGGGACACTGGGGGCTCCCCGCCTGATGCAGAGGACATGGGGTCACATGATGGACCCGTTTCTCAACCTGAGGTGTGAGCTCCAGTAGCTTCTTCTGTAGTTGAAGGAAAGGGACACCTAAGGCCAGTGTTCATGCCCTATTTCCCTGGAAATATTTAAAGAAGCAGGATTCAAATGACTTATATTCCTTCTATTCGTTCTCCAATTCCACTGTTCAATAATGTAATCGTAACTGGTTTGGTCGAGTGTTACCGGCTCCTGTTTCAGGGAGCCTGGGTGGCCAGGTCCACTAGCATCTGCCTTGACCTCCTGTCATGATCTCAGGGTCCTGGGATGGAGCCCCAGTTTGGGCTCTTGCTCACCAAGAAGTCTGCATCTCTCCCTCTTCCCCGCCCCGCCTCTCTTGCACAGAGGGTCTCTCTCCAAATAAATAAATAAATAAATAAATAAATAAATAAATAAATCCTTCAAAAAATAAATAAATAAAAGCTCATTTTTTGGCAAGCTTTCATGTTGGAATACACTAGAGAGAAATGACATGTTTTCATTACCATAACATAATACCTTTTATTTTAAGCACCTTCAGGTTTGGCTCAGGTATTAGAAAGGAAATGATTCCCAGAAGGAAGGGGGAGCTCCATGAACTGGGCACTTCGACTGCGTTGGTCTCATGATGGGTCTTCGTGTGTGGCGGGGGAGGGGGGCAGGGGCAGGGTGACCGTTCCCACCCTGTGTCATCAGGGCCACTGCTGCTCACGGGGCTCAGGGGTGGGACTGAGTCTGTTCATCCTGAAGCGTAGAGTCTCCCCTTTCCTGCACATCACATCACTGTCCAGGGGACCAGTCTCTTGAAGTCTGCCCTACCATATGCCTAGGTGAAGTCTCTCCTGGGGG
>NW_019160814.1:0-1006 GCF_002288905.1 Enhydra lutris kenyoni | reverse complement strand
ATAAGTGGCTTCGGAAACACTGGGCAACCTCAAGTGAAGCAATGCAACTGAATGACTATCCCACCCGATCCACAACAATGAAGTCACAATGTGGCAGGAACTTCAACAAAACAGCTACACCCATAAAATGCCTAGCTGAAAATTGGGCAGAATTTTATTAACACACCCACCTTTTTAAAAATTTTTTTAATTTTATTTTCAGCATAACAGTATTCATTGTTTTTGCACCACACCCAGTGCTCCATGCAATCCGTGCCCTCTCCAATACCCACCACCTGGTTCCCCCAACCTCCCACACCCCGCCCCTTCAAAACCCTCAGATTGTTTTTCAGAGTCCATAGTCTCTCATGGTTCACCTCCCCTTCCAATTTCCCTCAACTCCCTTCTCCTCTCCAACTCCCCTTGTCCTCCATGCTATTTGTTATGCTCCACAAATAAGTGAAACCATATGATAATTGACTCTCTCTGCTGGACTTATTTCACTCAGCATAATCTCTTCCAGTCCCGTCCATGTTGCTGCAAAAGTTGGGTATTCATCCTTTCTGATGGAGGCATAATACTCCATGGTGGATATGGACCACCTCTTCCTTATCCATTCATCCGTTGAAGGGTATCTTGGTTCTTCCCACAGTTTGGCGACCGTGGCCATGGCTGCTATAAACTTTGGGGACCCTCTCATTTTTAAAAGTCATCTTTACCACTTTCACTGGACAGTTGGTCAAGAGACCCATGATGGAAATGATAGTCCTAGCTGGTAGTTTTCAGATCATTTATTATTCAGTAAATTAAAGTCAATACAATTGCGATGAGTAGAGATATTTAAAAATTAACAGACACAAGGAAATGATTAGAGGCCTATGAAAAGTTTGGCATTTACAAAGTTTGAAATATTTGTCCATTTCTGCTTTCTCTTATATCTTCTGCTTCTTATTTCATGAGCTTTGTTTCTTTCATTTTTTTTTTTTTTTTACCATATGCTGGTTTTTATTCTTGGCAAAACTAACTA
>NW_019160813.1:483-1006 GCF_002288905.1 Enhydra lutris kenyoni | reverse complement strand
GCAGGGACGAGGCTACGTCTCCAGACGTGGGTGTGGCAGGGTGAGCCCAGGGCGCGAACCAGGGCCCCCGGAAAGCAAGACCCAAAGGGCAGCACCTCTCCGCAACACTTCTTCCCTTCCGCGACAGAGCGAACGCCCAAAGCCTTGCTGGGAAGCAGCAGCGAAGTGCGTTTCGCGCCAAGCTGGAAAATCTCGGCAAAAGCTCAGCATTCGATGGGAAGGAAGAGTCGTGTCTTTTGGCTGCTGCTGCTTGCCTGAGGCAAGTGCTCCGCAGTGCGGCTTGAGAAACCAGCCCAGGACGAAACCTTCTTTGCCCGGACATCCTGTCTGCCCGAGAGAGAAGCTTGTGGGCGCCTGGTGTAGCAGCCTTAAGGAAAGGCACAAGCCTGTCACCACGGGCCCCGGAGCTTGTCTGGGGAGAGCGCGGCACGCCGCTCCGGGAGCACAGAGGAGCCCTTGCCACTGCAGTCGGGAAACGGACGCGAAGCAGGAGAGCCAGCCCTCTGAGCAACAGTGGGCCGGG
>NW_019160813.1:0-383 GCF_002288905.1 Enhydra lutris kenyoni | reverse complement strand
CCCTGGAGGAACGGGCAATAGGCTACCGTCTTCCTCCAGGATGTGGCAGCATTTGCGGTGGCAGGGGTGGCCGGGGACCGAATGGGGACCGTCCCCCACAGAGTCTACCTTCCCAGGGCGCGGGCGATGGGCAGTGTCCCGTGCGCCACTCCTCTCGTCTGGGGAATGCACAGGCCTGTTCCTCAGTCCGCCTGAAGGCGAGAGGAAAAGGCCAGGCCCGGGCTCACCCTGGAGCAGCCAGTCTGGGCAGAATGCCACCCTGGGCGACTCACGCTGCTGCAGGGACGAGGCTACGTCTCCAGACGTGGGTGAGGCAGGGTGAGCCCAGGGCGCGAGCCAGGGCCCCCAGAAAGCAAGGCCCAAGAGGCAGCACCTCTCCCGCA
>NW_019160812.1:0-1006 GCF_002288905.1 Enhydra lutris kenyoni | reverse complement strand
ACTAGAATAATTTTAGGGTTTCTACATGTTAATAATATTTTCAAAAATTTTCCAAAAAGTATGTTTTTATTGCTGAGCTTGTTTTAATACGAGTCCCACAAGTATCTGTTAAGAGCCACTCTCTTCTGGAATTGCCAAATTTTTGAATAATTCTTTTCCTGAAATAAGCCTTATTCTCAAAACAAGATAGCTCTGCAAAAGAACTTGCTTTCCAATCAAATTTCTTTTACCATTTTCAACTGATGCATAGTCAGAGCTCAGTGGTGATGTCACTCTTTTTCAGCTGATTTCAGTAAATTAAGTGAACGACTTAGCAAGTGGATTTGTAAAAAGCTAAGGGCCATTTTAATAATAAACCAAAATATGGTAAATACAATCTATCCACTTACCAGACAGAACTTATTAGACCCTGCTTTTCCTCTCCAGTTAAGCTGAGCCCTGGCATCTATGCGTTTGTTCTGCTTAATGCAAGAGAAGCCTAAGCCAACCACAGTGTGTGGTCTATAGCTGGCCTCTTTGGTGCTTGGTGTAGTCACATTGAATCATGGGTCAGTCTGAGTGCTCCAGGTGCAGACAGCCCTTACGGCACCTTGTTTGTTCAGTTGGCATGTCTGACTTTCTGCCCCAGGTTCTTGTTTAGTGTTGCTAGTCCTCTCTTCCAGATTCTAGCCCACTGAGCCATGGACTTGATAGTCTTCTCAGCTCTTTCCAGAGTCCTTTTCTGGAGTCTATCAATCTCAGATAGTCAAACTACTCTCTCTTTTTTTTTTTTTTTTTTTTTTAAAAGATTTATTTATTTATTTCACAGACAGAGATCACAAGTAGGCAGAGACAGAGAGAGGGGGAAGCAGGCTCCCCGCTGAGCAGAGAGCCCCATGCGGGGCTCGATCCCAGGACCTTGGGATCACGACCTGAGCCGAAGGCAGAGGCTTCAACCCACTGAGCCACCCAGGCGCCCCTCAAACTACTCTCTTAACCTTGTTAGGAGACTGATACAAAATAGACC
>NW_019160811.1:0-1006 GCF_002288905.1 Enhydra lutris kenyoni | reverse complement strand
ACAACCTAAGGTACTACAGTGACTAAACCACATCCGTTCTTACAACTTACCAATACATAAAATTATAAATGACTGAATGAAGGTCCGTGGACTCTCCCTTCAGAAACACAGAAAATCAACCTCAAATGGCTCACAGATCTAAATTCAAGAGCCAAAACTATAAACCTCAGAGAATAAAGCTTAGGAAGAAATATTCCCTGACCTTAGCGTTGGCATCTGATTTTTAAGGATGACACCAGAATCAAAAACAGAAGAACAGGTACATGGGTAAATTGATAACTGACACAGATGCCTTTCCTCTGGATTCTACACGTGCTCCAGGTACCAGGCAGGAACTGTATGAGTCATTTAATTCTACATACCACTTATCAGTACCCATTACATTTTCCAATTTAAGGATGGGGTCTGTAGCTTCAGAGCCCTGCTTGGGGTCACCCAGCCACAAAGAGGCTGAGGAGGATACAACTGCTATCTCTCTGCCATTGGACTCTGTGTTCTATCCACATGGCTCACTCTTGGAACTCAGAGGTGCAGAAAGCTCCACATCCAACCGCGAGGCCTGGAGACATCACTGAATTCAAGGGGCAGTGGTGCCACCTCTGACTGGGGCTTGTCCTGGGTCTCTTGTCTGATGATGCTGTGGCTTGGCATTGAGAACTCTCCGACTAACAGCCAGCCTTTGTCTGGGTAGGAGGAGATTTCTCCCTGGTAACAAAGGCTCATGTAACCTCAGAGTTGAGAAGTCTCTTCTGAAACATCTGGATTCAACCTTCTTTTGAGGTTGGACCCACAACACTGGCAAGACCTGGGTTCAAATCTTGCCTGTGACTCAATGTGGATCATGTAAAGATGCAGTTTCTTAAAGCCTTGGTTTCCTTCTTCATCAAACAGAGGTAGCATTTCTACCGTCCACATGGAATTATTAGGGGGATTGACTGACGTAATTCATGCTCTAAAAAGATACTCAGTAATCCTTAGCTTTACCTGCTAAAATTAGCCCACAGGG
>NW_019160810.1:0-1006 GCF_002288905.1 Enhydra lutris kenyoni | reverse complement strand
TTTTTGAGGGAGGCTTGGATGGCTATGTATTTCCCCCTTAGGACCACCTTTGCTGTATCCCATAGGTTTTGGACCGAAGTGTCTTCATTCTCATTGGTTTCCATGAATTGTTTAAGTTCTTCTTTGATCTCCTGGTTGATCCAAGCATTCTTAAGCAAGGTGGTCTTTAGCTTCCAGGTGTTTGAGTTCCTTCTCTACTTTTCCTTGTGATTGAGCTCTAGTTTCAAAGCACTGTGATCTGAGAATATGCAGGGAATAATCTCTATCTTTTGGTATCAGTTGAGTCCTCTTTTGTGATCCAGTATGTGGTCTATTCTTGAGAAGGTTCCATGTGCACTTGATGAGAATGAGTATTCTGTTGTTTTAGGGTGGAATGTTCTTATATATCTATGAGGTCCATCTGGCCCAATGTGTCATTCAATGCTCTTGTTTCTTTATTGATTTTCTGCTTTGATGATCTGTCTATTACTGAGAGAGGTGTGTTAAGATCTCCTGCTATTAATGTATTCATATCAATAAATCTCTGTATCTTGATTAATAGTTTTCTTATGTAATTGGCTGCTCCCATATTGGGGGCATAGATATTTGCAATTGTTAGGTCTTCTTGGTGGATAATCCCTTTAAGAGTTATGTAGTATCCTTCTGTATCTCTGACTACAGTCTTCAGTTTAAAATCTAATTTATCTGATATGAGAATCACTACCCCGGCCTTCTTTTGAGGCCCATTGGCATAAAAGTTGCTTCTCCATCCCTTGACTTTCAGTCTGGGTGTATCCTTAGGTTTGAAATGGGTCTCTTGTAGACAACATATGGACAGGTCTGTCGTTTTAGCCAATGTGCAATCCTGTGTCATTTTTTGGGCTCATTTAGGCCATTCACATTTAGAGTGATTATTGATAGATACGTTTTTATTGACAACGTGTTACCTGTGAAGTCTTTCTTTCTGTAGATTGTCTCCATATATTTCTGTCCAATGATATTCTTAGGACTTTTCCTCTTTTGTAGA
>NW_019160809.1:0-1006 GCF_002288905.1 Enhydra lutris kenyoni | reverse complement strand
AGAACGGGGAAGCCGGCTACAGAGACAGAGCCGAGGAGTGAGCTCTAAGCTCGGGGTTACCTTGAACCGGTCGCAGGCTCGGTCAGCTCGGAGCGCAGCCAGAGGCAGGGTGACGGGAGTAAATGGGGGCTGTTCTCTGAGGGCGCACTGAGGAGTGGGGCCCCGGGCTCTCGGCTCCTCCGGGCTGGAGACTGGGAGGCCGTCATCTTCATTCCCGTCCTCCGGAACTCTACAGAAAGCACTTAGGGAACAAAAGCTCCCAAAAGCAAACCCAAGCTGATTACTCAGCCCGGCCCCTGGTAAAGGTGGTGCAACTCCGCCTGGGGCAAAGACACTTGAGACTCACTACAACAGGCCCCTCCCCCAGAATATCAATAAGAAACCCAGCCAGAACCAAGTTCACCTACCAAGGAGTGCAGTTTCAATACCAAGGAGAGCTGCGGAATTCCAGAGGAGGAGAAAGCAAAGCATGGAACTCATGGCTTTCTCCCCATGATTCTTTAGCCTTGCAGTTAATTTAATTTTTTTTTCTTTTTCAATTTTTTTTTCTCTTCTTCTGCCAATTTTTTTTTAACTTTTACCCTTTTCTTTTTTAATGTTTTTTCACTAGTTTATCTAATACATATATATATATTTTTTTCCTTTTTATATTTTTCTTTATTGGTTTTCTTTTTTTAATTGTTTCTTTTTCTTTTTTTTTTTTTTTTCTTTCTGAAACTTTTTATCCCCTATCTCCCCCCTTACGATTTGGGATCTCTTCTGATTTGGCTAAAGCATATTTTCCTGGGGTTCCTGCCACCCTTTTAGTATTTTACTTGCTCCTTCATATACTCTTATCTGGACAAAATGACAAGGCAGAAAAATTCACCACAAAAAAAAGAACAAGAGGCAGTACCAAAGGCTAAGGACATAATCAATACAGACATTGGTAATATGTCAGATCTAGAGTTCAGAATGATGATTCTCAAGGTTCTAGCCAGGCTCGAAAAAGGCACGGAAGATATTA
>NW_019160808.1:528-1006 GCF_002288905.1 Enhydra lutris kenyoni | reverse complement strand
GCCTCCTGCTCCTCAGCCTGCTGTGGTCCCCTACCTGGCCTGTCCCTTGGGGCCGGGCCTGGCCTGGCCCCGGACACGAACCCTCGCCTACTTCCTCAGCCTTCCGTTTCCAGGGTCCTGTCTCTCGGGGCCTCCGACTGGGGAAGCCTGAGTCACGCGCCACGACTTCCCCACCCACCCCGGCGCCAAACGTGCCTTTTGGCGCTGCGGACTAGCCTCAGAGGGAGAGAAACCTTCGTTCACCTACTGAGGTCAGCCCCACCCTGGTGCGCCCCAGCCGCCCGAAAAGTCTTTGGCCGAGGCCCGGCCGCAAGCCGGCCCTCGACTCTGCTCCGGGAAAGCCCCACTGCGCCGGAGTCCCCGGGTGGGCCGCGTCGCCTCGGCGCGTTTTCAGGGTGGCCGCGACAGGCCCCGAGCGAGAAAGGGTCCTGGGGCCACGGGGAGCGGGGCGGTCCGCAGGGCCGCCCAACGCCGGCCA
>NW_019160808.1:0-428 GCF_002288905.1 Enhydra lutris kenyoni | reverse complement strand
GCTGTGGTCCCCTACCTGGCCTGTCCCTTGGGGCCGGGCCTGGCCTGGCCCCGGACACGAACCCTCGCCTACTTCCTCAGCCTTCCGTTTCCAGGGTCCTGTCTCTCGGGGCCTCCGACTGGGGAAGACTGAGTCACGCGCCACGACTACCCCACCCACCCCGGCGCCAAACGTGCCTTTTGGCGCTGCGGACTAGCCTCAGAGGGAGAGAAACCTTCGTTCCCCTACTGAGGTCAGCCCCACCCTGGTGCGCCCCAGCCGCCCGAATAGTCTTAGGCCGAGGCCCGGCCGCAACGGCCCTCGACTCTGCTCCGGGAAAGCCCCACTGCGCCGGAGCCCCCGGGTGGGCCGCGTCGCCTCGGCGCGTTTTCAGGGTGGCCGCGACAGGCCCCGAGCGAGAAAGGGTCCTGGGGCCACGGGGAGCGGGG
>NW_019160807.1:0-1006 GCF_002288905.1 Enhydra lutris kenyoni | reverse complement strand
TACTTTCAGAATGGGAGCCACCTGCATGGCCCATGAGACCACGCCCACTCAGGAGGGGCAACTGGGCACATACAGGCATTGTGACTTTAGCCTGAGACCCCTTTCAAGCAAAGCCTGTCGGGGCTGGACCAGGATCCCACAGAGAACCTATTGTGCCCCTTACCCAAATCCGAACCCTTGGTGGGGTTGTCCAGGCCACCTGACCCACAACCCGTCTCTGGAATCCCTGTTTTTGCAAGACCCCTTAGATGGAAAAGAGCACTCTTCCCTTCGCCGAGAAAAACACCAAACTCTTGGGAGCCTGGCAGAATCCCCAGAAAGGGAGAATATCCCATGGACCCATGTGCTCACCCGTCCATTCCGAGAACACCCTATGTATACAGTACAGATAGAAAAGCCTCTGCTCCTGCCTCCCAGGCACCCGAATTTCAAATCCTGAGGAGCTGCTTTCAGAGTCTTCACATCGGGCCTGAGATAACCTCGCCCCTAATTCTTCCTAGAGTTGCTGTCTGAAGACTTCGTTCCCAAAGCCTTGATCACATGCCCTCCAGGATGGACCCCCAGAACCTAACCTCATCACTGGACCTGCTCTCGCGAGGAAATTATGCCCGTCTCTGTTGCCCAAACCATCCAAATGGGAGAAACCTGCAAGGCACCTGACCCACCCCAATTTCATAGGCCTCTCTGGGAAAAAGGCGCAGTATGAGACACCGTCAGCACCTACCTCTAGGAAGACACGCACGTCAATGGGTCTGCGTCCGAAGATTCAACCTGACATGCCCCTAGGACCTCATCCAAAACCTAGCTTAGGTTTTCAGGCCTCTGTCCCTCCGGCCTGTTCTGGGAAACCAACATATGGCCCAACGTGTGGTCCTTGAACCATACTGTAGAACACCTCTGGTCCCGAGAAGGAAACTTTGCTCTTGGGAACGGGGTCCCACCCAAAGGCTAGGAGGTTCCTGCATGGCCCAGAGCTACCGCCACATTCTAAGGTCTCCCTGGACAC
>NW_019160806.1:0-1006 GCF_002288905.1 Enhydra lutris kenyoni | reverse complement strand
TCTTATTTTAATTCTGACAGCTATATATGAGAATATTGTTTGTCTCCTCCTCCAAAATTCTTGGGAACAGTGTGGCCTACACTTCAGTAGCTGACTTGCAAAGGAGGCAGCCTCCCAAACTGGAATTCTCTTGTGAATTCTAGGAAAGGCTGACCCATTCATCCACCATTGCCAAGAAGGGTTTTTATCTATCAGCAGTGATGAGACGGTGGCTTCTACAAACATCTGAGACTCGAGAATAAATATCTAGTTGGAAGTGCAGAAGAACATGCTATTTCCTTCACCTTCTGGCACCCACCCTGCCCTCTACCCTCCCCCAACCCTCATTCCAGAACACATTCCCCTGTCTAACCATTACCTTCCTCACCAAGGCAGAAGTCCCCACAACCCCCTTGGCATTCACTCTCTTGACCTCTCAGCCTGTTCACACAACAGCTTTCTGTTCTGCTGTCTTCTCAGCCTAAAGATTTTCCGAAGGAGCAGCAGAAGAAAGCAAGTAGAAGGCAAAAATGCAATGAAATCTCTAGGTTTTGCAGAACCACCTGCTCGTGGCCAAATGTGACAAGGGTGACGAGCGAAATGGGACCTCTTCCTGAGCATGTCCCTCCAGTTGCAAAAGCCTACTTGTGGACATCCAGGGATTCTAATACTGTCATAAACCCATTTCCTTACTCTGTCTGTGACAAAGAGTAAGTCTTGTCCTGAAATCCCTATGGCCACAGTCACTTTCAATCCCCAGTGTTATTCATTATTAAATATTGGAAAGTGTTGGAGAACTAAGCAGCAAAGGCCAAATGCAGGGGCAAGGGGAGTGAGCACCCCTGCCAACATTTTTTTTTTAAGATTTTATTTCTTTTCTGAGAGAGGTAGAGAGGCAGAGCATGATTGGGGGAAGGTCAGATGGAGCGGCACACTCCCCACTGAGCAGATACCCCAATGTAGGACTAGATCCTAGGACCATGAGATGATGACCTGAGCTCAAGGCAGATGCTTAAAGGACTGAGTC
>NW_019160805.1:0-1006 GCF_002288905.1 Enhydra lutris kenyoni | reverse complement strand
TAATACTTCATTTAATGAACAAAATCTTTTCAGCCATTTTACAAGTGTATACAAAACACAAAAATTACAAAGAGGGCAAGGAACCCCATCCTTGGGGTTCTAGCCAGCATGAGTTGCTTCTTAGGGGATGAGTCTGGTTATTCCACTGAGACAAGTGCTGACTCGAGCCCCTCAGGAACCAAAAAGGAGCATGGGAAGAACCCTGCTAGACCTTTGGGTCAGGTAAAGGGGCTCATAGTTCTTCTATCTCAGGAGAGTGAATTAGAGCCCTGACTACCAGCTGCACTGGCCCAACAGGGGAGGTGGTGCCACTGCTCTTGCTGACGGGTGAGCTCCAGCACCAGGGATGGGGTGGGCCAGCTTTGTGTTTGAACTTACAGCAGGCGCCACAGTGGGAGCTGGGTTGAGTTCCTGAGGTGGTTCAGGATCTTTCGCTTGGCCTAGTGCTGTATCTCCTTGAAAAGAAAGTATCATCAGCATGATTGACTTCCCATGTCCCTTCTACAAAAAGGAAACTTTCCACCAGCACTCAATGACTTCTGTGTCCAGGAAGGAATACCTGGGAGGTCTCCCTGACTAAAGACCATGGTGACAGGAATCTGAGACTACTCACTCCTCTCGGCTCAAGTGTACTCTAGGCTTGGTCAGTGTGGCCTACTCAGCCCCCTTCACAGGACCACATCAGTCCGTCAGTCCCAGATTCTGTCTCCATGGACTCAAGCTGTTGCATCTGGGAGAGCAGAAACTGGGTATGGTGCTCCAAATCTAAGCCTGGCATATTGAGCCTCATGCTGAATATGCCAGCATCATATTCAGGCTGGGAAATTCTTGGGGCTGGACAAAGTCCTCGGGCTATTGTTCTAGCCATGTATTCGAGATGGAGGAGATGGCCCTGGTAAGAGACTGTTAGAGGAGTCAGAAGATAGGGCACCCTCCCAATCCAATATCCCGGGGAACCCCTGTGGGAACCTGGGTCCCTGGGCTTCCAGTTCCTGTCAGAGACCAG
>NW_019160804.1:0-1006 GCF_002288905.1 Enhydra lutris kenyoni | reverse complement strand
GCCTCTCGGCTTCTTAGGATCTCCTTTGCCCATGTTTAATTATTTTCCTCAGCGAGGCACAGAGTCGCCCAGTGCCCGTCTGGCTCTCACTTGCCCCGGCGCTGTCTCTATGGAGCTCAATGTACTGCAATCTGTATCCTAAATTTCTTAAATGTAGCGTTTTATTTTTCATTTTTCTCTCCCCATAGCAGCTATTACACAATGGATTCTCAGAATGTTGATGCTGAAAATAGTAAAAAGATTGTGCAATGATTACAATACTAGAAAAATTTTCGAAGGAGTACACTTTTATTCTGGAGAGTTAGTAACCACAGGGATTTTATGATAAATTTCATTAATTAGTGCCCACTTAATTAAATTTGAATGTGTTTTAGTTATCAGAAAGAATTTTTGTTATGTATTCATTGTTTATGCACCACACCCAGTGCTCCATGCAATACGTGTCCTCCATAATACCCACCACCAGGATCACTCAACCTCCCACCCCCATCCCTTCAAAACCCTCAGATTATTTTTCAGAGTCCATAGTCTCTCATGGTTCATCTCCCTCTCCAACTTCCCTCAACTCCCTTCTCCTCTCCATCTCCCCATGTCCTCCATATTATTTCTTACGCTCCACAAATAAGTGAAACCATATGATAATTGACTCTCTCTGCTTGACTTATTTCACTCAGCATAATCTCTTCCAGTCCCATCTATGTTGATACAAAAGTTGGGTATTCATCCTCTCTGATGGAGGCATAATACTCCATAGTGTATATGGACCACATCTTCCTTATCCATTCGTCCATTGAAGGGCATCTTGGTTCTTTCCTCAGTTTGGCGACCGTGGCCATTGCTGCTATGAACATTGGGGTACAGATGGCCCTTCTTTTCACTCCATCTGTATCTTTGGGGTAAATACCCAGTAGTGCCATTGCAGGGTCATAGGGAAGCTCTATTTTTAATTTCTTAAGGAATCTCCACACTGTTCTCCAAAGTGGCTGCACCAACTTGCATTCCCACC
>NW_019160803.1:0-1007 GCF_002288905.1 Enhydra lutris kenyoni | reverse complement strand
TGTGGTCAAGGCTTTGGGAACGAAGTCTTCAGACAGCAACTCGGGAAGAATTAGGGGCGAGGTTATGGCAGGCCTGATGTGCAGACCCTGAAAACAGCTCCTCAGGATTTGAAATTCAGGTGCCTGGGAGGCAGTAGTAGAGGCTTTTCTCTATGGACTGTATACCTAGGATGGTCTCGGAATGGACGGGTGAGCACATGGGTCCTTGGGATATTCTCCATTTCTGGGGATTCTGCCACGCTCCCAAGAGTTTGGTGTTTCTCTGGGGGAAAGGAAGAGTGCTCTTTTCCATCTCAGGGGTCCTGCCCAAACAGGGATTCCAGAGACGGGTTGTGGGTCACGTAGCCTGGACAACCCCACAAAGTGTTAGGATTTGGGCCTAGGGGCACAATAGGTTCTCTCTGTGGGATCCTGGTCCAGCCCCGACAGGCTGTGCTTGAAAGGGGTCTCAGGATAAGAGTCACAATGCCTGTTTGTGCCCAGTTGCCCCTCCTGAGTGTGCGTGGTCTCATGGGCCATGCAGGTGGCTCCCACTCTGAAAGAGTACCACCATATCAACATCCACAATCCTGCCATGGGGAAGGAGGAGTACTCTGTTGTGCTTCAGGTACACAGAAGGGCAGGGTTTTGCACTACCTTCTGGGGTCAGATACCTGCATACCCAGGTTGGATGGAAATAACGGGCTCGTGCCAAAGTAGTTCCCACTTGCAGGATATGGGTCCCACTATCTGGCTGGCCGACAGGAGATTGGGTCTCGGGCTGTGTTACACAGAGCATTAGTTCACAGGGCGACCTATGATATCAGGGTGCCCCTGAGGGCCGTGTGGTTGGAGCTCATTTGGGGTTTTGGGCAGACCTGTAGGACATTTCTTCTTTCTGTTGGCCAGGTAGAAGGCAGCTTTGTGACTCCAGAATTCCCAAGGTGGAGGGACTGCTGGCAAAGCTTGTGAGGATAGAAATCTGAAAACACAAGCTATGGTTATGTTCAGTGCCGAGGGCAGGACAG
>NW_019160802.1:0-1007 GCF_002288905.1 Enhydra lutris kenyoni | reverse complement strand
AAGGGTTCGGATTTGGGCCAAGAGGCAGGAGAGGCCTGCTCTCTGGCTTCCTGGTCCAGCCCCCAACAGGGTGTGCTTTAAAGGGGTCTCAGGCTGAGGGTCACAATGCCTGCTTGTGCCCAACTTCCTCTCCTGAGTGGGCGAGTTCTTATGGGCCACGTAGCTGCCTCCCACTCTACAGTAGTACAACCATCTCAACATTCACATTCCTGCCATGAGGAAGGAGGATACTCTGCTGTGATTCAGGTTCCCCCATAGGCACGGTTTTGCGCTACATTTGGGGTCAGATACCTGCATGCCCTATTTCGCAGGAGATGACGGGCTCTGACCAAGACAGTGCCCACCTGCAGGATATGGGTCGCGCTATGTGTCTGGCTGACAGGAGGCCGGGGTTCGAGCTGTGTCAGACAAAGCATCAGTTCACAGGGCGGCCTATGATATCACGGTGACCTTGAGGGCCATGCTGCTGGACCCTCATGTGGGGATTCTGGGCAGACCCGTAGGGCATTTCTTCCTTCCAGTGGGCAGCCTGAAGGCAGCTTTGTTTTTCCAGATTTCCCAATATGGATGGCCTGCAGCAAGGTGTGTGAGGATGGAAGTCTGAAAACAAAGCTATGGTTATGTTCAGTGCCGAGGCCTAACAGTTCCAATGTGCAGCGTCTGTTTCGAGATCTCAAGCAACTTTGATGATCGAGTGTGTGATGTCTGCTCACGCTGGAATATGTATCCATGAAGGCCCACGAATCCTTGCGGCCTCAAGAAGCCTTGGCGGCTTACCGAAGCTGGAGCTTGTGAGCTGCTCCAAACATCAAGGTGTCCTTCAGCGGGACAGGGGAAGTCCAGTTAGAGGGATCCAGGGTCCCCATATGGAAAGATTCGATAGCAGAGCTCTCCGAATGGATGCCTGGAAACCCCACCTCGCGTTCCCACAGCAGCCAAGGAACAGGGCAGCTTTGATCTGCTGCCTCTGGTTTGAAGTTCCAAGGGATCTGACTTGAGAGAAGTTC
>NW_019160801.1:0-1007 GCF_002288905.1 Enhydra lutris kenyoni | reverse complement strand
GTGTGTGTGTGTGTGTGTGTGTGTGTGTGGCATATATACTCTCAAAGGACTTTCCCTTCCAAAAAAGGAAAAGAAGAAAACAAAACGATGACTCTGGCAGTTGAAAGAGGCCCATCCTCTGGGTGCGCTCGACATCCAGGAAAGCCAGGCCCAGTGCGGGTTACAGCGAGGGCTTTGAGCCAGCTGGACCCAGGTTAGAGTCTGGACCCTGACACTCCATGGAAAGCCCCCAGAGCCTTTTTCAGATCTGAGATGGTTCAAGGCCCTTGAGTGTTAGTGTGTGTGCACGTGTGTGTCGGGGTGGGGTGGGAGTGGAGGGAATCTTCTCCACACTCCCTCTAAAATATTCCCTGCCTCATCCCCACATCTGCCCCGTCCCAAGAGGTTCCCCAACCTCAGCTTTGTCCTGGAAGCTGGGCCTCCCCCTTTCCTTGGAACCCGAGAAGTAAAGCCAGCGCACAGCCTTTCAAACCACTGACCCAGGGGCACCTGGTGCGGGCACCTTATGCCTGTTTATATGGGATTTGGCCTATACATTCAAGACACATTATCCTTGCACCAGGGATTTCTCCAGGTTGCTGGGCTGTCTTCCACGCCCACTGAAGGAAGGAGGAGCTTCAGCAGACCTAAGAGTCAGAGATCCTGAACCAAGGGGCAAAAAGATAGAGGCCTCTCCGGGGAGCTGAGGAAAGGGCAAGGGAAGGCCCGCTAAAACGTGTGCGGGCTGGGGTAGAGGGCTGGCGGTGCACGTGAAGGAGCGCTGCCTGAACTCCACGGGGACTTCGGTCCACCTCGGGGTCCGACCCAGCCAAGCGAGAGTGGGCCAGGCAGCGGAAGCCCGAGCAGCAGGACACGGCAGCGGTGGCTGTGAGGGTGTCACCAGAGGTGGTGGCAGCGATGGGGGGGACACCGGCTAAGGCCACGGGGGCCAGGTGGTGAGTGATGACTTGAAGGTCTCCAGCGCGGGCGAAGCTGAAGGCAGCGGGGCAGAGCCTGCGCGCTGGGCG
>NW_019160800.1:332-1007 GCF_002288905.1 Enhydra lutris kenyoni | reverse complement strand
TGAGGGAGAGTTGGTGCCTCTTGGGCCTTGCTTTCCGGGGGCCCGGGTTCGCGCCCTGGGCTCACCCTGCCTCACCCACGTCTGGAGACGTAGCCTCGTCCCCGCAGCAGCGTGCGTCGCCCAGGCTGGCGCTCCGCACAGTCTGGCTGCTCCGGAGCCAGCCGGGGCCTGGCCTTTTCCTCGGGCGTTCAGGCCGACTCAGGAACACGCCTGTGCCTTCCCCAGACGAGAGGAGAGGCGGCCGGAGCACTGCACACCGCCCGCGCCCCGGGAGGGAGACCCTGTGTGGGACTGTCCCCGTTCTTTCCACGGCCACCCCTGCCACCGCAAACGCTGCCACATCCTGGAGGAAGACGGGAGCCGATAGCCCGTGTTTCCAGGGAGCTGTTTCTGCGACATGCGGGTCGGGCGCCAGGTGGACCCGCCAAGGCTGCCCCAGGGACAGGTGGACAAGGACCTGCTGTCACCTTGGGCCTAGAGGCTCAGGACAGGCCTGCCTTCTGCCCAGACGCCTCTCGCAGAGTGGAGCCCGCGCCCCTGGCCTGGTCGGCCCCTCGTGTCTCCTGAGCCGCCAGGCTTCTGTCTCTGCGCACAGGGAGTGGGTGACACTTGTCTTGCCACCGGCCCACTGTTCCTCAGAGGGCTGGCTCTCCTGCCGCGCGTCCCTTTCCCGAC
>NW_019160800.1:0-232 GCF_002288905.1 Enhydra lutris kenyoni | reverse complement strand
GCGCCAACACGCTTCTCTCTCGGGCACACAGGATGTCCGGGCCAAGTAGGGTTCGCTCTGGGCTGCTTTCTCACGCCGCACTGCGGAGCACTTGGCTCAGGCAAGCAGCAGCCGCCCAGAGGCCCGACTCTTCCTTCCCGGCGAATGCTGGGCTTTCGCAGAGGTTTTCCCGCTGGGCGCGAAAGGCACTGCGCTGCTGCTTCCCAGCAAGGCCTTGGGCGTTCGCTCTCTC
>NW_019160798.1:698-1007 GCF_002288905.1 Enhydra lutris kenyoni | reverse complement strand
AGAGTTGGATGCTCCACTAACTGAGCCAGACAGGCGCCCCAATCTTGATTTTTCTTAAAAAAAAAAAAAAAGATTTTATTTATTTATTTGACAGAGAGAGATCACTAGTAGGCACAGAGGCAGGCAGAGAGAGGGGGGAAAGCAGGCTCCCCACCGAGCAGAGAGCCTGATGTGGGGCTTGATCCCAGGACCCTGAGATCCTGACCTGAGCTGAAGGCAGAGGCTTTAACCCACTGAGCCACCCAGGCGCCCCGCCCATCTTTTTTTTTTTTTTAAGATTTTATTTATTTATTTGACAGACAGAGATCA
>NW_019160798.1:0-598 GCF_002288905.1 Enhydra lutris kenyoni | reverse complement strand
GCAGAGAGCCCGATGTGGGGCTCGATCCCAGGACCCTGGGATCATGACCTGAGCCGAAGGCGGAGGCTTTAACCCACTGAGCCACCCAGGCGCCCCCCAATCTTGATTCTTAATAGCAAAAATCTTTTCCATCTGAGAACTGCTACCAAAGCCACATCCTAATACTTTGAAAACTTCGGTGTTCATAGATATTATAAAATATAGTTGAATTTGACAACTATTTATGCCTGTAGAGTTTTCAATATGATCATCTAGGACAGTACATCTCAAAATCCCTGATGGTAGCCACATGATACAATTCCATCAGAATCTCCGGTATATTTTTTTGAAACTCCCCAGGTAATTCTAAAGGACTGCCTTGTTTGAGAAATCACATGTAGGATGTCTTTTTTTTCTTTTTTAAGATTTTATTTATTTTTTTTTGACAGAGAGGTCACAAGTAGGCAGAGAGGCAGGCAGAGAGAGAGAGAGGAGGAAGCAGGCTCCCTGCAGAGCAGAGAGCCCGATGCGGGACTCGATTCCAGGACCCTGAGATCATGACCTGAGCCGAGGGCAGAGGCTTAACCCACTGAGCCACCCAGGCGCCCCACATGTAGGA
>NW_019160797.1:0-1007 GCF_002288905.1 Enhydra lutris kenyoni | reverse complement strand
AAAAAAAAGATTTTATTTTAGAGAGAGAAAGAAAGTACATGCGTGTGAGCCTGGGGGTGAAGGATGGAACGGGAGAGGAAGAGAGAAACCCATGGAGCTGGATCTTACATCTTTGAGATCATGACCTGAGCTGAAACCAAGAGTCAGATGCTTAACTGACTGTGCCACCCAGATGCCCCATTTTATTTTTTTTACAGTAGGTTCCACACCGAGTGTGGGGCTTGAACTTGGGACGCTGAGATCAAGAGTTTGCTCTATTGACTGAGCCAGCCAGGGACCTCTATATACAGAAAATCCTAAATACATAGACACACACACGCACACTAACCAGCAGAATAAGTAAGTTCAAGGAAGTTGCAGGATACAAGACAACACACAAAAATTACTTATATTTGTATATATTAGCAATGAACAATCCAAAAATCAAGAAAAATATTCCATTTACAATAGCATCAAAAATAGTGCAATACTGGGGAGTCTGGATGGCTCAGTCGATTAAGTGTCCAGCTCTTGGTTTTGGCTCAGGTCATGATATCAGGGTCGTGACATTGAGCCCCACCTCGGGCTCTGCACTCAGTGTGGAGTCCGCTGGAGATTCTCGGTCTCTCTCTCCCACTGCCCCTCCCCCTGCTCTCTCTCAGTCTCTCTCTTCCTGAAATAAATTTTAAAATCTTTAAAAAAATATAGTGAAGTATGTAGGAATAAATTCAACCAAAGAAATATAAGACTTGGGGCGCCTGGTGGCTCAGTGGGTTAAAGCCTCTGCCTTCGGCTCAGGTCATGAATGATCCCAGGGTCCTGGGATGGATCCCTGCATCAGGCTCTCTGCTCAGCAGGGAGCCTGCTTCCCCCTCTCTCTCTGCCTGCCTCTCTGCCTACTTGTGATCTCTGTCAAATAAATAAATAAAATTAAAAAAGAAATACAATGGGGCGCCTGGGTGGCTCAGTGGGTTAGGCCGCTGCCTTCGGCTCAGGTCATGATCTCAGAGTCCTGGGATCGAGCCCCG
>NW_019160796.1:684-1007 GCF_002288905.1 Enhydra lutris kenyoni | reverse complement strand
AGAGGTTTTCCCGCTGGGTGTGCACCGCAATTCCTGCTGCTTCCCCGCAAGGCTTTGGGGGTTGGCTCGCTCGCTAGAGGGAAGAAGTGCTGCGGGAGAGTGGGTGCCTCTTGGGCCTTGCTTTTTCGGGGCCCAGCTTCGCGCCCTGGGCTCCCCCTGCCTCGCCCACGTCTGGAGACGTAGCCTGGTACCCGCAGCAGCGTGCCTCGACCAGGTTGGCCCTCTGCACAGACTGGCTGCTCCCGGGTTAGCCAGGGCCTGGCCTTTTCCTGTCGCGTTCAGGCGGACTCAGGAACAGGCCTGGGCCTTCCCCAGATGAGAGG
>NW_019160796.1:0-584 GCF_002288905.1 Enhydra lutris kenyoni | reverse complement strand
ACCAGGGCCTGGCCTTTTCCTGTCGCGTTCAGGCGGACTCAGGAACAGGCCTGGGCCTTCCTCAGATGAGAGGAGAGGCGACCGGAGCACTGCACACCGCCCGCAACTGGCATGGAGTCCCCCCGCGGGGGACTGTCTCCGTTCCTTCCCCGGCCACCCCTGCCACCGCAAACGCTGCCACATCCTGGAGGAAGACGAGAGCCGATTGCCCGTGCCTCCGGGCAGCTGTTTCTGCGATTTCAGGGTCGGGCGCCCGCTGGACGTTCAAAGGCTGCCCCAGGGACTGGTGGCCAAGGACCTGCTGCCACCTTGGGCCTAAAGGCCCTGGACCGGCCTGCCTTCTGCCCAGACTCCTTTCTCAGCGTGGAGCCCGCGCCCCTGCACTCGTCGTCCCCTCGTGTTGCCTGAGCAGCCAGGCTTCGGTCTCTCCGCAGAGGCAGTGGGTGACACCTGTCTTGAACCCGGCCCGCGGTTCCTCAGAGGGCTCCCTCTCCTACTTCGCGTCCGTTTCCCGACTGCAATGCAAAGGGCTCCCCTGTGCTCCCGGGGCGGCGTGACGCGCTCTCCCCACACGAGCTCCGGGG
>NW_019160795.1:0-1008 GCF_002288905.1 Enhydra lutris kenyoni | reverse complement strand
AGTGTCTTGTAGTTTTTCAGGGTACCTGTCTTTTACATTCATAGTTAAATGTATTATTAAGTGTGTGTGTGTGTGTGTGTGTGTGTGTGTGTGTGTATTTGACAGACAGAAATCACAAGTAGGCAGAGAAGCAGGCAGAGAGAGAGGAAGAGAAGCAGGCTCCCCACTGAGCAGAGAGACCAACATGGACTCAATCACAGGACCCTGGGATCATGACCTGAGCCAAAGGCAGAGGCTTTAACCCACTGAGCCACCCAGGCACCCCCTAAGTATTTTTTTTTTTTGATGCAGTTGTAAATGGGTTTATTTTTTTATTTTTCTTTTAGATAGTTATTAGTGTATAGACTCTCTGTAGATTTGTGTGCATTGGGTTGTGTCCTGCTATATTGCTGAATTCGTTGGATTAGTTGTAACAATTTTTGGGGGGATTATTTAGGGTTTTCTGTACATAGATGTCATCTGCAAATAGTGAGTGACATTTTTGCTTTTCCCTTACCAATTTGGATGCCTTTTTTTTTTCTTGCATAAAACCTCTGGCTAAGGACCTTTAATACTCTGTTGAATAAAAGTGGCATCATTGTTTTGTTTCTTAGAGGAAAAGCTTTCCGTTTTTCATCATTGAGGCTATTAGCTATGGGTATGTGTTATATATGGCCTTTATTATGTTGAGGCATATGCTCTTTATAGACAGTTTGTTGAGAGTTTTAATTTTGTGAAATACTTCTTTTGCACCTATCGAGTGATCATAAGACTTTAATCCTTTGTTTTGACATAGTATTTCACATTTATTTTGTGACTGTTGAAACACATTTTTTTAAAGATTTTATTTATTTATTTGAGAAAGAGAAAATGAGAGAGAGCATGAGAGGGGAGAAAGAGGGAGAAGCAGACTCCCTGTGGAGCTGGGAGCCTGATGCAGGACTCAATCCTGGGACTCCGGAATCATGACTAGAGCCAAAGCCAGTTGCTTAACCAACTGATCCACCCAGGTACCCTGTGAACCACATT
>NW_019160794.1:0-1008 GCF_002288905.1 Enhydra lutris kenyoni | reverse complement strand
CTGTGGGAGGGACCCCGTTCCCAAGAGCAAAGTTTCCTTCTCGGGACCAGAGGGGTTCTACTGTATGGTTCAGGGACCACACATTGAGATATATGTTGGTTTTCCAGAACAGGCCGGAGGGACAGAGGCCTGAAAACCTAAGCTAGGTTTTGGATGAGGTCCTAGGGGCATGTCAGGTTGAATCTTCGGACTCAGTCCAATTGACGTGGGCGTCTTCCAGGAGGTAGGTGCTGACGGTGTCTTATACTGTGCATTTAATCCAGAGCGGCCTATGAAATTGGGGTGGGTTCAGGTGCCTTGCAGGTTTCTCCCATTCTGGATGGTTTGTGCAACTGAGACGGGCAGAGTTTCCTCGGGAGAGCAGGCCCAGTGATGCGGTGAGGTTCTGGGGGACCCATCCAGGAGGGCATGTGGTCAAGGCTTCTGGAACGTATCTTCAGACAGCAACTCGGGGAAGAATTAGGTGCGAGGTTATGGCAGGCCCGATGTGCAGACCCTGAAAGCAGCTCCTCAGGATTTGCAATTCAGATGCCTGGGGGCAGTAGCAGAGGCTTTTCTGTCTGGACACTAAAGCCAGGATTGCCTCGGAATGATAGGGTTGCTACATGGGTCCATCGGAGGTTTTTCAATCTGGGGTTTTTCCCCGGCTCCCAAGAGTTTGCTGTCTTTCTGTGGGAAGGGAAGAGTGCTGTTTTCCACTTCAGGGGTCCCGCCCAAACAAGGATTCCTGAGTGGGGTTGTGGGTCACGTGGTCTGGACAACCCCACCAAGGGTTCGGATTTGGGCCAAGAGGCACGAGAGACCTGCTCTCTGGCTTCCTGGTCCAGCCCCGAACAGGGTGTGCTTTAAAGGGGTCTCAGGCTGAGGGTCACAAGGGCGGCTTGGGCCCAGCTGCCCCTCCTGTGTGTGCGTGGTCTCATGGGCCATGTAGCTGGCTCCCACTCTAGAGTAGTACAACCACCTCCACATCCACCTTCCTGTCATGAGGAAGGAGGAGTACTCTGCTGT
>NW_019160793.1:0-1008 GCF_002288905.1 Enhydra lutris kenyoni | reverse complement strand
TTTTTTTAATTTATTTTCAGCATAACAGTATTCATTGTTTTTGTACTGCACCCAGTGTTCCATGCAATCCATGCCCTCTCTAATACCCACAATCTCAAGGGTTTGAAGAGGTAGAGCAATCTATACTTTTAATGCCATTCCAATCAAAATTGCACCGGTATTTTTCAAGGAGTTGGAGCAAATAATCCAGAAATTTGTATGGAATCAGAAGAGACCCTGAATCACTAAGGAAATTTTGAAAAACAAAAATAAGACTGGGGGCATCACATTACCTGATTTCCAGATTTACTACAAAGCTGTGATCACCAAGACAGCATGGTACTGGCTTAAAAACACACACATAGACCAGTGGAACAGAGTAGAGAGCCCGGATATGGACCCTTAACTCTATGGGCAAATAATCTTCGGCAAAACAGGAAAAAATATACAGTGGAAAAAAGATAGTCTCTTCAATAAATGGTGCTGGGAAAACTGGACATCTATATGTAGAAGAATGAAACTTGACCATTCTCTTTCACTGTACACAAAATCAAACTCAAAATGGATAAAAGACCTCAACGTGAGACAAGAATCCATCAGAATCCTAGAGGAGAACATAGGCAGTAATCTCTTCGATATTAGCCACAGCAACTTCTTTCAAGATATGTCTCCAAATGCAAAGGAAACAAAAGTGAAAATAAACTTTTGGGACTTCATCAAAATCAAAAGCTTCTGCACAGCAAAGGAAACAGTCAAGAAAACAAAGAGGCAACTCACAGAATGGGAGAAGATATTTGCAAATAACAATACAGACAAAAGGTTGATATCCAGGATCTATAAAGAACTCCTCAAACTGAACACACACAAAACAGATAATCATATCAAAAAATGGGCAGAATATACGAACAGACACTTCTCCAATGAAGACATACAAGTGTCTATCAGACACATGAAAAAATGTTCATCATCACTAGTCATCAGGGAGATTCAAATTAAAGCCACATTGAGATATCACCTTACACCAGTTAG
>NW_019160792.1:0-1008 GCF_002288905.1 Enhydra lutris kenyoni | reverse complement strand
GAAATAACACCTATTCTCCTGAAGTTGTTTCAAAAAATTGAAGCAGAAGGAAAACTTCCAGACTCTTTCTATGAAGCCAGCATTACCCTGATCCCCAAACCAGGCAAAGACCCTACCAAAAAGGAGAATTTCAGACCAATATCAATGATGAAAATGGATGCTAAGATTCTCAACAAGATCCTAGCAAACAGGATCCAACAGCACATTAAAAAGATTATCCACCATGACCAGGTGGGATTCATCCCTGGGCTACATGGACGGTTCAACATTTGCAAATCAATCAATGTGATAGAACAAATTAATAAAAAAAGAGAGAAGAACCACATGGTCCTCTCAATTGATGCAGAAAAAGCATTTGACAAAATCCAGCATCCGTTCCTGATTAAAACGCTTCAAAGTACAGAGATAGAGGGAACATTCCTGAACTTCATCAAATCTGTCTATGAAAGACCCACAGCAAATATCATCCTCAATGGGAAAAAGCTCACAGCCTTCCCGCTGAGATCAGGAACACGACAAGGATGCCCACTCTCACCACTCTTGTTCAACATAGTATTAGAAGTCCTAGCAACAGCAATCAGACAACGAAGAAAAATAAAAGGTATCCAAATTGGCAATGAAGAAGTCAAACTCTCTCTCTTCGCAGATGACATGATTTTTTATATGGAAAACCCAAAAGACTCCACCCCCAAACTACAAGAACTCATACAGCAATTAAGTAACGTGGCAGGATACAAAGTCAATGTACAGAAATCAGTGGCTTTCTATACACTAACAATGAAAATACAGAAATTAGAGAATCGATTCCATTTACTATAGCACCAAGAACCATAAGATACCTGGGAATAAGCCTAACCAAAGAGGTAAAGGATCTGTACTCGAGGAACTACAGAACACTCATGAAAGAAATTGAAGAAGACACAAAAAGATGGAAGACCATTCCATGCTCTCGGATCGGAAGCATTGTTAAAATGTCTATACTGCCTAGAGCCATCTATACTTTTAATG
>NW_019160791.1:0-1008 GCF_002288905.1 Enhydra lutris kenyoni | reverse complement strand
CATTCCCACCAACAGTGGAAGAGGGTTCCCCTTTCTCCACAACCTCTACAACACACGTTGTTTCCGGTCTTGCTAATTTTGGCCATTCTAACTGGTGTAAGGTGGTATCTCAATGTGGTTTTAATTTGAATCTCCCTGATGGCTAGTGATGATGAACATTTTTTCATGAGTCTCATAGCCATTTGTATGTCTTCATTGGAGAAGTGTCTGTTCATACCTTCTGCCTATTTTTTGACATGATTATCTGTTTTGTGTGTGTTGAGTTTGAGGAGTTCTTTATAGATCCTGGATATCAACCTTTTCTCTGTACTGTCATTTGCAAATATGTTCTCCCATTCCATGGGTGGCCTCTTTGTTTTGTTGACTGTTTCCTTTGCTGTACAGAAGCTTTTGATCTTGATGAAGTCACAAAAGTTAATTTTTGCTTTTGTTTCCTTTGCCTTTGGAGACATATCTTGAAAGAAGTTGCTGTGCCTGATATCGAAGAGGTTACTGCCTATGTTCTCCTCTAGGATTCTGATGGATTCCTGTTTCACATTGAGGTCTTTTATCCATTTCGAGTTTATCTTTGTGTATGGTGTAAGAGAATGGTCAAGTTTCATTCTTCTACATATAGCTGTCCAATTTTCCCAGCACCATTTACTGAAGAGACTGTCTTTTTTCCACTGTATATTTTTTCCTGCTTTGTCGAAGATTATTTGACCATAGAGTTGAGGGTCCATATCTGGGCTTTCTACTCTGTTCCACTGGGCTGTGTGTCTGTTTTTTTGCCAGTACCATACTGTCTTGGTGATCACAGCTTTGTAGTAAAGCTTGAAATCAGGTCACGTGGTGCCGCCAGTTTTGTTTCTGTTTTTCAACATTTCCTTAGTAATTTGGGGTCTCTTCTGGTTCCATACAAATTTTAGGATTATTTGCTCCAGCTCTTTGAAAAATACCGGAGGAATTTTGATCAGAATGGCATTAAAAGTATAGATTGCTCTAGGCAGTATAGACATTTTAACAATG
>NW_019160790.1:0-1008 GCF_002288905.1 Enhydra lutris kenyoni | reverse complement strand
TTTTGCTTGGATGATCTGTCCATTTCAGTGAGGGGAGTGCTAAAGTCTCCTACTATTATTGTATTATTGTTGATGTGTTTCTTTGATTTTGTTATTAATTGGTTTATATAGTTGGCTGCTCCCACGTTAGGGGCATAGATATTTAAAATTGTTAGATCTTCTTGTTGGACAGATCCTTTGAGTATGATATAGTGTCCTTCCTCATCTCTTATTATAGTCTTTGGCTTAAAATCGAATTGATCTGATATAAGGATTGCCACCCCTGCTTTCTTCTGATGTCCATAGCATGGTACATTGTTTTCCACCCCCTCACTTTAAATCTTGAGGTGTCTTCGGGTCTAAAATGAGTTTCTTGTAGGCAACATATAGATGGGTTTTGTTTTTTCATCCATTCTGATACCCTGTGTCTTTTGATTGGGGCATTTAGCCCATTAACATTCAGGTAAGTATTGAGAGATATGAATTTAGTGCCCTTGTATTGCCTGTAAGGTGACTGTTACTGTATATTGTCTCTGTTCCTTTCTGATCTACTACTTTTAGGGTCTCTCTTTGCTTAGAGGACCCCTTTCAATATTTCCTGTAGAGCTGGTTTGGTGTTTGCAAATTCTTTCAGTTTTTGTTTGTCCTGGAAGCTTTTAATCTCTCCTTCTATTTTCAGTGATAGCCTAGCTGGATATAGTATTCTTGGCTGCATGTTTTTCTCATTTAGTGCTCTGAATATATCATGCCAGCTCTTTCTGGCCTGCCAGGTCTCTGTGGATAAGTCTTATGCCAATCTAATATTTTTACCATTGTATGTTACAGACTTCTTTCCCGGGCTGCTTTCAGGATTGTCTCTTTGTCATGAAGACTTGTAAATTTTACTATTAGGTGACAGGGTGTGGACCTATTCTTGTTGATTTTGAGGGGGGTTCTCTGCACCTCGTGGATTTTGATGCTTGTTCCCTTTGCCATATTAGGGAAATTCTCTCCAATAATTCTCTCCAATATACCTTCTGCTCCCCTCTC
>NW_019160789.1:0-1009 GCF_002288905.1 Enhydra lutris kenyoni | reverse complement strand
TTTAGAGGCTCTTTGGCACACAGGTTGGCCTTCTTGGTATTATAGCTTTAGCAGAAGCCTAATCCAGATTTAAAGCAGAGGACAGTGGCTAGAAAAATGGTCTCCTTCCTCCTCGCCTACTTCATATCAAAAATTTCTTTTGAACTAATTAGCAAAAGTGGAACAATGTCAGGAGGATGAACATTTCATATTTTCTCAAATTCACTTATTATACTGGAAGATTCACCTTTCCCTATCCCACTCCTTTTCTATTAATATATAAATTAATTTATCCAGAAAATTAATATTTTGACTCTTGTGCAGATGTGAGGAGCTGGATATGTATAAAATATACACAAAAAGTATTTTTGAAACTAATATATTTATTGGATAGCTACTAACTTCTTACATGGTGCTAGAATAAGAAATATGGGTAAAATATTACTTGTCCTTCAAGAGCAAATATATTAGTTGGAGATTTATTCCCAAGCACTTGTTGAATTACCTTCAAGTTCTAAGCACCAAGCAAGTAATAAAGAAGTATCTATTTACCTTTATTTGCTGAATGGTAGAGATAAGTGTGGATGAGGGATGCTTGATCCATCCTGGGGGAGGAGAGAGTTTAGGGCTGGTGGGAAGTAGAGAAGGTGAGACATCCTACAGGACCCAAAAGAAATGATGACTGAATGGTCTTTAAAGATGAGCGGAAGTTAGCTGGCTAAGGAAAGAGGGTAGAGTAGACCTTCAGAGTGCTGGCACTGAGAAAGACAACAGAGTATACATTTCAGGGGTATATTTCAGCAGTGAACACTGTGTATATGGTGAAAACAGCACTCCTTTCATTCAGAAAGGTAGAGCAGAAAAAATAAAATCTAAGCTGTTGGGGCTAATAAATTCAGAAAGTCCACTTAACCACTTTGTGGAGTTACCTAAAACACAGACATTAATAAGAAGATTTCAAATGCATAAACTCAACTCTTTCCAGAAGATGTTCTATAGAATATAAGATGTTTGGTATAGTAATAAAAAC
>NW_019160788.1:0-1009 GCF_002288905.1 Enhydra lutris kenyoni | reverse complement strand
AGGCCTCTGCCTTCGGCTCAGGTCATGATCTCAGGGTCCTGGGATCAAGCCCTGCATCGGGTTCTCTGCTCAGTGGGGAGCCTGCTTCCCCTCCCCCGTCTCTGCCTGCCTCTCTGCCTACTTGTGATCTCTGTCAAATAAACAAATAAAATCTTTTTTAAAAAATACAAAACTTTTAAAAATAAAATACCTCTCCTATAAGTAGAACTTAAGTTCCATGTAGTATGGGACTTTGTTTTGCTCATCACTGTCCTTCAAAATCCGGATAGTGTCAGGTATCACATGTATTCAATAAAAATCTGCTGAATCAGGGCACCTGGGTGGCTCAGTCGGTTAAATGTCTGCCTTCAGCTCAGGTCATGATCTCGGGATCTTGGGATCTTGGGATTGAGCCCTACATTCGACTCCCTGCTTCTCCCTCTCCTTCTCCCCCTCCTCCCTGCTTATGCTCTCTCTCTCCCTCTCTCGCAAATAAATAAATAAAGTCTTCTTAAAAAAGAAAAACTGTTGAATAAATGAATGAATGAGTAGGAACTCATTGAGTTTCCAGTACTAAGCTAGGTGCTTAGAGATTCAAAGATAATTTAAACAACTAACTGTCATACCCTGGGAGGGAGATATGTGATAGAAGTAGAAACAAAACGCCATGGAGACTGAGGAGTAACAAACAGCACTGAGGTTAATGCTTCACACCTGGGTCCTAAAGACTTAGCCTGCTTTATATGCCAGGAAAAGCCCCGGAAGGGATTAAAGTGTATGATATGGGGCAATGTTTCTCAAATGTTACTTGCATACCAATCACCTGGCCCATCTTGTTAAAACACAGATTCCAGTTCAGTGGACCTGAGGTGAGCCCTAAGATTTTACATTCCTGATAAGGTCCCCGGTGAGGCTGGGCCTGCTCTTACTCAACCTCATATTAAAAGAGAAACAAGTCGGGGCGCCTGAGTGCTCAGTGGGTTAGGCCTCTGCCTTCGGCTCAGGTCATGATCTCAGGGTCCTGGGATCA
>NW_019160787.1:0-1009 GCF_002288905.1 Enhydra lutris kenyoni | reverse complement strand
CAGGGAGAGAAATCAAGCTAAAAAATACAGGTGGAAAAGAGCAAAAGCTTATCAGTAGAAACCATAGTTATTCTGGGTGCTTTCAATGCAAGAATATGCTCAGGGGCCCTACCAATAGGAAATAATGACTTCAAAATAATGACTTCGAACACATAGTGACATGACATTGCTCATAAGAGTTCTAAGCAGGTGGTAGGTACTTTGTGTTATTGTGAGCCCAAGCCAAATACGGGGCTGAATATCAAGTTACACACCCATAAAAACATGCATGTATAGACGTACATACAAACACACAGCTTAATGGCAGAAAAAGCAGACACACACAAAGAATACTTAAAAGGAAGAATTAGGAATGCCTGGATGGCTCAGTTGGTTAAGTAACTGACTCTTGCTTTTGGCTCTGGTCATGATCTCAGGGTCTTGATATGGAGCCTCCCTTTAGGCTTCACACTTAGCAGGAAGTCTTGAGATTTTCTCTGTCCCTCTGACCCTTCCTCTCTCTATATAGTAAATAAATAAATATACTTTTTAAAAGGAAGCATTAAAAAATGAGTATACTAATCAATACTTCCCATGAATATCATCATAGAGTAATTCCCATATTAAGAAGGTGTATAAGGATTGGAAGAAACACAGATTTTTTTTAATCATTATTTTTTAATTTTTTAATAAACATATAATGTATTTTTATCCCCAGGGATACACGTCTGTGAATCACCAGGTTTACACACTTCACAGAACTCACCATAGCACATACCCTCCCCAATGTCCATAACCCCATCCCCCTCTCCCGACCCTCCTCCCCCCAGCAACCCTCAGTTTGTTTTGTGAGATTAAGAGTCACTTATGGTTTGTCTCCCTCCCAATCCCATCTTGTTTCATTTATTCTTCTACCCCACTAACCCCCCACGTTGCATCTCCACTTCCTCATATCAGGGAGATCATATGATACTTGTCTTTCTCTGATTGACTTATTTCACTAAGCATGATACCCTCTAGTTCCATCCAC
>NW_019160786.1:630-1009 GCF_002288905.1 Enhydra lutris kenyoni | reverse complement strand
CATGGGTCCATGGGAGGTTCTTCCTATCTGGGGTTTTTCCCCGGCTCCCAGGAGTTTGCTGTCTTTCTGCGGAAAGAGAAGAGTGCTGTTTTCCACGTCATGGGTCTGCCCAAACAAGGATTCCATAGTGGGTTGTGGGTCACGTGGCCTGGACAACCCCACCAAAGGTTAGGATTTGGGCCAAGAGAAACGATAGGGCTGCTCTCTGGCTTCCTGGTCCAGCCCCCAAAGGGTGTGCTTTAAAGGGGTCTCAAGCTGAGGCTCCCAATGCCTGCTTGTGCCCAGCTGCCCCTCCTGAGTGGGCGTGGTCTCATGGGCCATGTAGCTGGCTCCCAATCTAGAGTAGTACAACCATCTCAACATCCACATTCCTGCCATG
>NW_019160786.1:0-530 GCF_002288905.1 Enhydra lutris kenyoni | reverse complement strand
GGTGCCTTTGAGGGCCATGCTCCTGGACCCTCATGTGGGAATTCTGGGCAGACCCGTAGGGCATTTCTTCCTTCCGGTGGGCAGGCAGAAGGCAGCTTTGTTTTTCCAGAATTCCCAATATGGATGGCCTGCTGGCAAGGTGTGTGAGGATGGAAGTCTGAAAACAAAGCTATGGTTATGTTCAGTGCCGAGGCCATAACAGTTTCAATGTGCAGCGTCTGTTCGAGATCTCAAGCACCTGAGGACGATTGAGTGTGAGATGTCTGCTCACGCTGGAATTTGTATCCATGATGGCCCACGAATGCTCGTGCAGCCTCACGAAGCCTTGGCGGCTTTCCGAATCTGGAGCTTGTGAGCTGCTGCAAACAGCAAGGTATCCTTCAGCAGGAGAGGGGAAGTCCAGTTAGAGGGCTCAGGGTCCCCATATGGAAAGAATCGAGAGCAGAGCTCTCCGAATGGATGCCTGGAAACTCCACCTCCGTTACCACTGAAGCCTAAGAACAGGGCAGCTTTGATCCAGTGGCTCTGCT
>NW_019160785.1:0-1009 GCF_002288905.1 Enhydra lutris kenyoni | reverse complement strand
TCAAAGGATTTTTAATTGTGCTCTTCTTGAAGCTTCTTATAAATACCATAAGGATGCTTATTAGTTTTTACCTGTCTTTGTGGGTAGCTTGGTGGAAAAAATGTTTAAGATAGAGAGAGGGTCCTAAGAAGACTTTCTGTCTTTGTCAACTTGTGCCAAACCCTCAAGGGGAACACATACTGTATTTTTAAAAATTTATTTTTATTTTTTTATTATTTTTAAAAGACTTTATTTATTTGACAGAGAGAGAGCACAAGCAATAGGAGCATCAGGCAGAGGGAGAGGGAGCAGCCAACTCCGTGCTGTGCAGGGAGCCCAATGTGGGGGCTTCACCCCAGGACCCTGTGGTCATGACCTGAACCTAAGGCAGATGCTTAATCCACTGAGTCACCCAGAAGCCCCACACACTGAATTTAAGGCAGCTTTCCGGGCTGGGAAAATGTACCCGGGAGTTCTGAGGAACAATTCTGCTCTGCTTTCAAGTGGAGGAGACTTTCTACTAAATTACAGAATTTTCTATTTGCTCAGGTAAAACTGGTCACTGAAGGGACTCAGTAGGGAGCCATAGACAGACTTAAAGGGCAGAGCATAAAAACTAGAGTGAAAGGTCTTAAAGATGATATTAGACTGAAGAAACCTAAGAGTCAGTCATTATTACAGATGTCTTTCAAAATGTGTTGTTTCCAAGTCACACTGTAAACAGAAAAGAGATGGCAGATCTAAGTACAGGCAGGAGCATGCACAAAATCCCTTCGCATTGACCTACGTTTCTTTCCCGGCCTTTTCTCCATGTGCTCTCTGCTGTTTTCTACACCTATAAACACATTAAACACAATGTCACCCATACAGTGTTTTCCTTGACCTGGATGCCATCTAAAACAAGTCATTTTTGAGTGTCTTTTAATTTGCTATTTGCCACCTTATCTGACTCATAAGTTGGTCATTCTCTCCTAGACTCCTTTGCCTTTGAGATTCTCCCAATTACAGGTTCAGGTTTTATACTACATGT
>NW_019160784.1:0-1009 GCF_002288905.1 Enhydra lutris kenyoni | reverse complement strand
TTTGGCTACTGTGGACATTGCTGCTATAAACATTCAGGTGCACATGCCCCTTTGGATCATTATATTTGTGTCTTTAGAGTAAATACCCAGTAGTGTGATTGCTGGGTCGTAGGGTAGTTCTATTTTCAACATTTTGAGGAACCTCCATGCTGTTTTCCAGAGTGGTTGCACCAGCTTGCATTCCTATCAACAGTGTAGAAGTGTTCCCCTTTCTCCACATCCTCACCAGCACCTGTCATTTCCTGACCTGTTAACTTTAGCCATTCTGATTGGCGTGAGGTGGTATCTCATTGTGATTTTGATTTGTATTTCCCTGATGCCAAGTAATGTGGAGTACTTTTTCATGTGTCTATTGGTCATTTGGATGTCTTCTTTGCAGAAATGTCTGTTCATGTCCTCTGCCCATTTCTTGATTGGATTATTTATTCTTTGGGTGTTGAATTTGTTATGTTCGTTATAGATTTTAGATACTAGCCTTTCATCTGATATGTCATTTGCAAATATCTTTTTCCATTCTGTCAGTTGTCTTTTGGTTTTGTTGACTGTTTCCTTTGCCGTGCAAAAGCTTTTGATCTTGATGAAGTCCCAATAGTTCACTTTTGCCCTTGCTTCCCTTGCTTTTGGTGATGTTTCTAGGAAGAAGTTGCTGCACCTGAGGTCGAAGAAGTTGCTGCCTGTGTTCTTCTCAAGGATTTTGATGGATTCCTTTCTCACACTATTTCTAATTTCTTCAGCCACTTACTGAGTGATAGCAACATTATAACTACAGAAACTGTATGTCATTTTGACCTTATAAGTATTTCCTAACTGCAGTAATACTAGTTTTATTTTTTTTTCTTGTTTAGTTATGCTGCTTTGTGAAGAAATCCTTAAAGAGGTACTTAGTGGATTAACTCAACTATGCTGCCAGGCCAACAAGTCACTATCTTTTCTATTTTTTTTTTAATTTTGAGAAATATTTCTTAAAATTTCTATTTGAGAAAGACTGGAGACAATATTATGTCAGCCT
>NW_019160783.1:0-1010 GCF_002288905.1 Enhydra lutris kenyoni | reverse complement strand
GGACCAGAGGGGTTCTTCTGTATGGCTCAGGGACCACACGTTGGGCCATATGTTGGTTTTCCAGAACAGGCCGTAGGGACAGAGGCCTGAAAACCTAAGCTAGGTTTTGGATGAGGTCCAAGGGGTATGCCAGGTTGAATCTTCAGACTCAGGCCCATTGTTGTTCGTGTCTTCCTGGAGGTAGGTGCTGACGGTGTCTCATAGTGCGCCTTTTTTCTAGAGCGACCTATGAAATTGGGGTCGGTTCAGGTGCCTTGCAGGTGTCTCCCATTCTGGATGGTTTGGGCAACTGACACGGGCAGAGTTTCCTCAGGGGAGCAGGCCCAGTGTTGCGGTGTGGTTCTGGGGATCCCATCCTGTAGGGCATTTGGTCAAGGCTTTGGGAATGAAGTCTCCAGACAGCAACTCGGGGAAGAATTAGGGGCGATGTTAAGGCAGGCCCGATGTGCAGGCCCTGAAAGCAGCTCCTCCTGATTTGAAATTCGGGTGCCTGGGAGGCAGTAGCAGAGGCTTTTCTCTCTGGACTGTATACCTTGTAGGGTCTCGGAATGGACGGGTGAGCACATGGGTCCATGGGATATTGTCCCTTTCTGGGGATTCTGCCAGGCTCCCAAGAGTTTGGTGTTTTTCTCGGGGAAGGAAAAAGTGCTCTTTTCCATCTCAGGGGTCCTGCCCAAACAGGGATTCCAGAGACGGGTTGTGGGTCACGTGGCCTGGACAACCCCACCAAGGCTTAGGATTTGGGTCTAGGGGCACACTAGGTTCTCTCTGTGGGATCCTGGTACAGCCCCGTCAGGCTGTGCTTGAAAGGGGTCTCAGGCTCAGAGTCACAATGCCTTTTTGGGCCCAGTTGCCCCTCCTGAGTGGGCGTGGTCTCATGGGCCATGCATGTGGCTCCCACTCTAAAAGTAGTACCACCATATCAACATCCACTTTCCTGCCATGGGGAAGGAGGAGGACTCTGTTGTGCTTCAGGTACACACAAAGGCAGGGTTTTGCACTACCTTCTG
>NW_019160782.1:0-1010 GCF_002288905.1 Enhydra lutris kenyoni | reverse complement strand
TTCAGGTGCAGTGATCTTTATGTCATTCCTCAAACCTTATTCTCTGTCACCTCAGGGCCGTCATGCTCTTTCCTCTCCCTGCAATATTTTGACCTCTCATCCCAACATCCAGTCATCACACTTGATGCATCAGGCTTCAGATTAGATGGGTCTTTCCTGTTCTCATTCCTTGGGTTAGAGAGTTCTCATATGTGTTCTCATTACACCTTAAATACAACCCAGTGTAACTTTTGTCTTGCTTTATTATAACTATTTGGTTCCTTGTGCTAGTCTTTAAGTTTTCTGAGAACACATACTCATCTCAGAGGCATCTTCAACATGATGCCTAGAGGTACAATCTTGCTACCTATGACTTTTACTGGCATAGAGTCTTAAGAGAGTGACCCACCTCAGACCCTCATTTACTCACCTATACATCAGGGGTTATATTGTACTTGTCTCATTGTTTTGTGTTTCTGATAATCAAATGCTTAGAAAAATTGCAAGCCTGACTCATAGTGAGTACTCTGTAAAGTTTGGTATAAAGCTTACTATAATAGCAGTTCTTGATAAATATATATTCAAATAACTACAGGTTATTGCATATGCTATATATTACTCTATAATTTTATATATTATTATTAGTCACAGACATATTCCCAGGATATGTAGTACAATATTTGCCATAGAATAGTGCAGAACCAATGCTCATTGAATAAATGAACTAAAGAAGAATGTATCCAAATGTGAATTTTTCACAGTCCACTCTTTTTTAAGAATTTTTTAAGATTTTATTTATTTTATTTGACAGACAGAGATCACAAGTAGGCAGAGAGGCAGACAGAGAGATAGAGAGAGGAAGAAGCAGGATTGCTGCTGAGCAGAGAGCCCAATGTGGGGCTCGATCCCAGGACCTTGGGATCATGACCTGAGCTGAAGACAGAGGCTTCAACCCACTGAGCCACCCAGGCTTCCCCCACAGTCCACTTTTAAAAATAAGATTTATGTATTTATTTTAGAAATAAAGAGAG
>NW_019160781.1:0-1010 GCF_002288905.1 Enhydra lutris kenyoni | reverse complement strand
GATTTGTTCTATTGTTTTTTTGGTTTCTATTTCATTGATTTCTGCTCTGATCTTTATGATTTCTCTTCTCCTGCTGGGTTTAGGGTTTCTTTCTTGTTCTTTGTCCAGCTCCTTTAGGTGTAGGGTTAGGTTGTGTACCTGAGCGCTTTCTTGTTTCTTGAGAAAGGCTTGTACCGCTATATATTTTCCTCTCAGGACTGCCTTTGTTGTGTCCCACAGATTTTGAACTGTTGTCTTTTCATTATCATTTGTTTCCATGAATTTTTTCAATTCTTCTTTAATTTCCTGGTTGACCCATTCATTCTTTAGAAGCATGCTGTTTAGTCTCCATGTATTTGGGTACTTTCCAAATTTCCTCTTGTGATTGAGTTCTAGCTTCAGAGCATTGTGGTCTGAAAATATGCAGGGAATGATTCCAATCTTTTGATACCGTTTGAGACCTGATTTAGGACCGAGGATGTGATCTATTCTGGAGAACATTCCATGTGCACTAGAGAAGAATGTGTATTCTGTTGCTTTGGGATAAAATGTTCTGAATATATCTGTCATGTCCATCTGGTCCAGTGTGTCATTCAAGGCCTTTATTTCCTTGTTGGTCTTTTGCTTGGATGATCTGTCCATTTCAGTGAGGGGAGTGTTAAAGTCCCCTACAATTATTGTATTATTGTTGATGTGTTTCTTTGATTTTGGTATTAACTGGTTTATATAGTTGGCTGCTCCCACATTAGGGGCATAAATATTTAAAATTGTTAGATCTTCTTGTTGGACAGATCCTTTGAGTATGATATAGTGTCCTTCCTCACCTCTTATTATAGTCTTTGGCTTAAAATCTAATTGATCTGATATAAGGATTGCCACTCCTGCTTTCTTCTGATTTCCATTAGCATGGTAAATTTTTTTCCACCCCCTCACTTTAAATCTCGAGGTGTCTTCGGCTCTAAAATGAGTTTCTTGTAGGCAACATATAGATGGGTTTTGTTTTTTTATCCATTCTGATACCCTGAATGTTA
>NW_019160780.1:0-1010 GCF_002288905.1 Enhydra lutris kenyoni | reverse complement strand
TGCCCAAACCTTCCAGAATGGGAGATACCTTCAAGGCACCTGAACCCACACCAGTTTCATAGGCTGCTCTGGAAAAATGCGCAGTCTGACTGACACACCTTCAGCACCTACCTGCAGGAAGAAACGCACGTCAATGGACCTGAGTCTGAAGATTGAACCTGACATGCCCCTAGAACGTCATCCAATAACTAGCTTAGGTTTTCAGGCCTCTGTCCCTCAGGCCTGTTCTGGAAAACCAACTATGGCCCAAAGTGTGGCCCCCAGCCAGACAATAGAATCCCTCTGGTCTCAAGAAGGAAACTTTGCTCTTGAGAATGGGGACCAACCCTCACCCTAGGAGATTCCTGCATGGCCCAAAGCCACAGCCACATTCTAAGGTCTCCCTGGACACCAAGCAGCATTGTGAACCGTCAGACTGAGAACCTCTCTCAAGTCAGATCCCTTGGAACTTCGAACGAGAGGCAGCGGATCAAAGCTGCCCTCTTCCTTGGCTGCTGTGGTAACGCGTGTTGGGGTTTCCAGGGAATATTTCAATGTGGGAGACCTCTAAGCTTCCTTCCCCTGTCCCCCAGAAGGACACCTTGTGGTTTGGAGCAGCTCACAAGCTCCAACCTGGATAAGCCTCCAAGGCTTCTGGGGCCACCCGAGTATTCGTTGGCCATCATGGACACAAATACCAGTGTGAGCAGACATCTCACCCTCGCCCATCCTCAGGTGCTGGAGATCTTGAAACAACTGCTGCACATTGGAACTGTCATGCCCTCGGCACTGAAAATAACCATAGATTGTGTTTTCAGATTTCGATCCTCACAACCTTTGCCAGCAGGCCCTCCACCTTGGGAATTCTGGAGTCACAAAGCTGCCTTCCTCCTGGCCAACAGAAAGAAGAAATGTCCTACACGTCTACCCAAAACCCCAAATGAGTGTACAACCACACAACCCTCAAGGGCACCCTGATATCAAAGGTCGACCTGTGAACTAATGCTCTGAGTAACAAACCCGAGACCCAA
>NW_019160779.1:0-1011 GCF_002288905.1 Enhydra lutris kenyoni | reverse complement strand
GGTTTCCTTCTTGAGACCAGAGGGATTCTATTGTATGGCTAGGGGCAACACATTAGGGCATAAGTTGGTTTTCCAGAACAGGCCTGAGGGACAGAGCCTGGAAACCTAAGCTAGGTATTGGATGAGGTTCTAGGGGCATGTCAGGTTCAATCTTCAGACTCAGGTCCATTGACGTGCGTTTCTTCCTACATGTAGGTGCTGAAGGTGTGTCAGTCAGACTGTGCATTTTTTCCAAAGAAGCCTATGAAATTGGTGTGGGTTCAGGTGCCTTGAAGGTTTCCCCAATCTGGAAGGTTTGGGCAACTGAGATGTGCAGAGTTCCCTCGGGAGAGCAGGCCCAGGGATGCTGTTTGGTCCTGGAGGTTCCATCCTGGAGGGCATGTGGTCACGGCTTTGGGAACCAAGTCTTCAGACAGCAACTCGGGAAAGACTTAGGAGCGAAGTTATGGCAGGCCCGATCTTCAGACCCTGAAAGCAGCTCCTCAGGATTTTCAATTCGGATGCCTGGGAGCAGTAGCAGAGGCTTTTCTGTCTGGACTCTATATCTAGGATCGCCTCGGAATGATAGGGTTGCTACATGGGTCCATGGGACGTTCTTCCTATCTGGGGTTTTTTTCCCGGTTCCCAAGAGTTTGCTGTCTTTCTGGGGGAAGGGAATAGTGCTTTTTTCCACGTCAGGGGTCCCGCCCAAACAAGGAATCCAGAGTGGGGTTGTGGGTCAAGTGGCCTGGAAAACCCCACCAAGGGTTCGGATTTGTGCCAAGAGGCACGAGAGGCTTTCTCTGGCTTCCTGGTCCAGCCCCCAACAGGGTGTGCTTTAAATGGGTCTCAGGCTGAGGGTCACAAGGCCTGCTTTTGCCCAGCTGCCCCTCCTGAATGGGCGAGGTCTCATGGGCCACGTAGCTGCCTCCCACTCTAGAGTTGTACAACCATCTCAACATTCACATTCCTGCCATTAGGAAGGAGGATACTCTGCTGTGATTCAGGTTCCCCCATAGGCAGGGTTTTGCG
>NW_019160778.1:0-1011 GCF_002288905.1 Enhydra lutris kenyoni | reverse complement strand
ATCCATGATGGCCCACGAATTCTCGTGCGGCCTCAAGAAGCCTTGGCATCTTTCTAAAACTGGAGCTTGTGAGCTGCTCCAAACAGCAAGGTGTCCTTTAGCGGGACAGGGGAAGTCCAGTTAGAGGTCTCCACGATCCCCATATGGAAAGATTCGACAGCAGAGCTCTCCGAATGAATTCCTGGAAACTCCACCTCCATTACCACTGAAGCCTAGGAAGAGGGCAGCTTTGATCCACTGGCTCTGCTTCGCAGTTCCAAGGGATCTGAGTGACGGAGGTTCTCAGTCTGACGGGTCACAATGCTGCTTGGTGTCCAGGGAGACCTTAGAATTGGCGGTAGCTCTGGGGCCATGCAGGAACCTCCTAGCCTGTGGGTGGGACCCCGTTCCCAAGAGCAATGTTTCCTTCTCAGGACCAGAAGGGTCCTACTGTATGGGTCAGGGACCACACGTAGGGCCTTATGTTGGTTTTCCACGACACGCCAGAGGGACCGAAGTCAAAACCTAGCTTAGGTTTTGGATGAGGTCCTAGGGGCATGTCAAGTTGAATCTTCGGATTCAGGCCCATTTAGGTGCGTGTCTTCCTGGAGGTAGGTGCTGACGGTGTTCATACTGCGCCTTTTTTCCAGAGCGGTCTATGAAATTGAAGTGGGTTCCAGTGCCTTGAAGGTTTCTCCCATTATGGATGGTACGGGGAACTGAGACGGGCAGAGTTTCCTCGGGAGAGCAGGCCCAGTGATGCGGTGCGGTTCTGGGGGTCCCATCCTGGAGGGCATGTGGTCAAGGCTTTGGGAACGAAGTTTTCAGTCAGCAATCGGGAAGAATTAGGGGCGAGGTTATGGCAGGCCCGATGTGCAGACCCTGAAAGCAGCTCCTCAAGATTTGAAATTCGGGTGCCTGGGAGGCAGTAGCAGAGGCTTTTCTCTCTGGACTGTATACCTAGGATGGTCTCGGAATGGACGGCTGAGCACATGGGTCCATGGGAAATTCTCCCTTTCTGGGGAATCTGCC
>NW_019160777.1:0-1011 GCF_002288905.1 Enhydra lutris kenyoni | reverse complement strand
GCAGGGTCAGAGTGGCCTCAGGTCCCGTGGGGTCACAGAAGGATCGGGGGGTGTCTGAGTGTCGCAGAGCTTACAGGTATTAGAACAGGGAAGCCGGCTACAGAGACAGAGCCGATCCTTCTGTGACCCCACGGGACCTGAGGCCACTCTGACCCTGCGTGGGCTTCACCCCGGTTAAGCCTCTGGAGCGATGTCCCTCAGCGGAACAGACTTTTAAAAGTCCCGATTATGTGCTCCGTTGCTCCGCCGCTTGCCCGGAGCCGGCCCCTCCCCCCGCGGTCTATCTTCCCGTCGCTTTGGATTCACTTCTCCGCCAGTCCTACCTTTCAGAAAGTGGTTGATTTTCTGTTTCTAGAGTTGCTGTTCTTCTTCTCTTCGATCTCCCGTTGGATGTGTAGGTGTTTCCAATCTTTAGATAAGCTGTCTAGCTGATCTCCCGCTACCTGAAGTAGTCTCAGCCTGCTACTTCTCCACCATCTTGACTCCTCCTGTCTCTCATTCATATATTCTTATCTGGATAAAATGACAAGGCAGGAAAAACTCACCACAAAAAATTAAAAAAGAACAAAGGGCAGTATCAATAGCTAGGGACCTAATCAATACAGACATTGGTAATATGTCAGATCTAGAGTTCAGAATGACAATTCTCAAGGTGCTAGCTGGGCTCGAAAAAGGCATGGAAGATATTAGAGAAACACTGTCTGGAGAAATAAAATCCCTTTCTGGAAAAATAAAAGAACTAAAATCTAATCAAGCTGAAATCAAAAAAGGAATTAATGAGGTGCAATCAAGAATGGACGCTCTTGGGGGGAGGAGTCAAGATGGCGGAGAAGTAGCAGGCTGAGACTACTTCAGGTAGCGGGAGATCAGCTAGATAGCTTATCTAAAGATTGCAAACACCTACACATCCAACGGGAGATCGAAGAGAAGAAGAACAGCAACTCTAGAAACAGAAAATCAACCACTTTCTGAAAGGTAGGACTGGCGGAGAAGTGAATCCAAAGCGACGGG
>NW_019160776.1:0-1012 GCF_002288905.1 Enhydra lutris kenyoni | reverse complement strand
TCAAAGCTAGCAAGCTGAGGGACTAGAATTCAAACCCTGGTCTGTCTTATCCAGGAACCTATATGGACTTCCATAACACACATGAACAGACCAAAACTCTGGACTAAGGTTTTGCAAATCTCTAGTAATATTACAACTAATTACTACAGGAAAAATCAAACACGTTTTTATTCTTTCTAAAAATGTCAAGATCAAGGTTAATTTAAAAAGCATTTTCACTGAACATGTCTTATGGCTTTTCTGGTCTGACATTTAAGTTGTGTTGTTTTTACATATGACTGCTAAGAGTAAGATCGAAAAGAACAATCTTTTACATGAGATTGATAAAAACAAGTTAACAAACTGCCCCCAAAGAGGAGCTGAGACCCAGACAATTTCAGGGGGAAATGTTCTTTCAAAGCCTTCCAAGACTGGACAATCCCTATAGTATTAAGCATTCCTAGACCATGTAAAGTTAAAATACTCAGAAATTTTTAGCTTTAGGGGCACCTGGGTGGCTCAGTGGATTAAAGCGTCTTCCTTTGGCTCAGGTCATGATCCCAGGGTCCTGGGATTGAGCCCCACTTCGGGCTCTCTGCTCAGCAGTGAGCCTGCTTCCCCCCTCTATCACTGCCTGCCTCTCTGCCTACTTGTGATCTCTCTCTGTCAAATAAATAAATAGAATCTTTAAAAAAAAAAGAAATTTTTAGCTTTAAATGATTGTATTATAAAAAGAAGAAAGGCTCAAGATCAGTGATACGGCTTTCACCTTCAGAATGTAAAAATCTGAACTCACGGCCTTGCAGAGCACCCAGAGCCCATTCTCCCACAGCCCTCACACCACCGTGAAAACCAAGCTGCCACGGAGCGGCCCCTGCCTGTCTCCTGAAACCCCATCTTCGAGGCCAGGGACTTTCCATCAGGATTCTGGAGTGTTTCTCCTCCTTTGCCTCCTCCCAGATCTCCAAACTACATCCCCAGCCTAGACCTCTCCTCTGGACTCCAAGTGCCCTTTGGGCATCTGCACCCCTCC
>NW_019160775.1:0-1012 GCF_002288905.1 Enhydra lutris kenyoni | reverse complement strand
AGCAGCTCTGTGGATCTTTTTGAGCTCTTTCATGCGGACGTTATACCCACGCTGGGACTTGCTGACTTCTTCCTTCTTGTCAACCGGGGCCCCCAAGCCATTCATCAGCTCGGTGCGAAAGGTCGGGGATGAACGCCCCTTCCCAGTCCCGAAACCAAAAAACTTCTTCATTGCAAAGCCTAGAGTTTCACCAAAACTTCACCTCCTGCTCGGCTTTTCACCGCTTCTAGACACCAGCGCCAGTGCTAGAGATAAGCCAAACCCACCACGCAACAGTTTGGATTCTTGGAGCACCTAACAACCGTAACCATGACACCAAGCACAAATGTGCTTGCGCACCTCTGAAACCCGCATGGCTGCGCCTGCGCATAAAGGGTAGCGACTAAAGGTGCCCAAAGTGCATGTGCGAGGCCCAAGCCTCTCAGATCTCAGTGCGGCAGGGACTCCGCTCGGCTAGCCGCTCTGAGGCTTATAAATCTGGAGAATATTATTTTAAAGACTCTGAAGACCTACAACAAATTAGAAGTGTTTATTCATGAAAGTTACTGAAGTTTGATTAGAGTTGTGTGAGTCTGTGCTGTGCTCTCACTGCCCATGCCAGAAACTTGTCACTTAGAGAAGGGACTTGCCTGACCTGAGGCAGAGTAAGTCAAAGAGGTGGCCTCTATGCTAAGCAGACAGGCTTCTCTAGCCTGAGGTTGCAATGCTGTTTGGAGGAAACAAGATAAGAGTAGCAAGGTATTTAACTGTAAGCTCTGAGAGGTCAGAGAGCCATCTGAATGTGATAAGCACTCCACATAAACTCCAGGTTTACCCAGGGCATGCAGTCGAAACTGAAGCTGGTTCAAGCCACCCACATACCCGTGGTTGCCAAGCCATGCGCATACACGCAAAGAAGCAAAACCAGGCAGCCTTGAAAATGACCCAAATGTTGAATGGACTTAGAAGCCCACACAGATCCATCAGCAGAGGAGAAAGCATGAATAATGGGGTCTGCACACAACATCTGCCC
>NW_019160773.1:0-1012 GCF_002288905.1 Enhydra lutris kenyoni | reverse complement strand
ATTATGAGGGCATAGAACTGTATAAACTTTTATACATTAATGGCTGGAATGCAAAAATATATATATATAAATTGCTACCAGCCTTATAAGAAAATATGTTTCATCTTACAAAATTAAACATTCACATAACCTTGAATCCATCATTTCCATGCCCAGGAATATAACCTAGAAAAACCTTTCCCCTAATATTATCTCTCTTTTGAGGCAAATAAAATCATTCCATCACTTTTACCATTTTCTGTAGAAGCAAGTCATTAGGTCCAACCTACACTCAAGTTAAGATGATTACCCATAGCGTGGATATTAGGAGACAAGGATCTTTCGGTGCTATTTTAGAAGGCGCCTACAATAATCTTCTAGAATCTATGTGGTTTTAAATCTATAATCTATTTACCTTTAATTTTATGATTCATTGATACTGACTTCTATAACAATTCATTTTTTACTGTGATGAGAGTGAAAAGTTAAATTTCATTCTTTTCTCTGTGGATAACCAGTTGTCCCAAGCACCAGTACTTAATAATACCTTCCTTTGGTTATTTCTCTGCAATGACATTCCTATCATGAATCAAATGTTCACATGAGCTTGGATCCATTTCTGGATTATCTGTTTCATTAATCTATTTAGCTATCTTTGTGACAATACTACATTGTTAACATCTTAATTAGTGCAGTTTTATAATTAAAATATACAATTTTGTAGTTTAAATTTTTTATTGTTGTTTCTCTTAAAGAATGTTGTGATCATTCCTAACACCTTCCAGTTCCTTTTATTATTTTTATTATGTTTTTTTAATTTTTCATTTTTTCAGCATAACAGTATTCATTATTCTTGCACCACACCCAGTGCTCCATGCAATCCGTGCCCTCTACAACACCCACCACCAGGGTCCCCCAACCTCCCACCCCCTACCCCTCCAAAACCCTCAGATTGTTTTTCAGAGTCCACAGTCTCTCATGGTTCACCTCCCTTTCCAATTTCCCTCAACTCCCTTCTCCTCTCCATCTCCCC
>NW_019160772.1:0-1012 GCF_002288905.1 Enhydra lutris kenyoni | reverse complement strand
GACCCCTGACGTGGAAAACAGCACTCTTCCCTTCCCCCAGAAAGACAGCAAACCCTTGGGAGCCGGGGAAAAACCCCAGATAGGAAGAACCTCCCATGGACCATGTAGCAACCCTATCATTCCGAGGCCATTATAGATATAGAGTCCAGACAGAAAAGCCTCTGCTACTGCTCCCAGGCATCCGAATTGCAAATCCAAAGGAGCTGCTTTCAGGGTCTGCAGATCGGGCCTGCCATAACTTCGCTCCTAAGTCTTCCGATGTTGCTGTCTGAAGACTTGGTTCCCAAAGCCGTGACCACATGCCGTCCAGGATGGCACCTCCGGAACCAAACAGCATCACTGGGCCTGCTCTCCCGAGAGAACACAGCACATCTAGTTGCCCAAACCTTACAGAAAGGGAGAAACCTTCAAGACACCTGAACCCACACCAATTTCATAGGCTGCGCTGGAAAAAATGCGCAGTCTGACTGACACACATTCAAAACCTACCTGCAGGAAGAAACGCTTGTCAATGGACCTGAGTCTGAAGATTGAACCTGACATGCCCCTAGAACCTCTTCCAATACCTAGCTTAGGTTTCCAGGCCTTGTCCCTCAGGCCTGTTCTGGAAAACCAACTTATGGCCCAACGTGTGGCCCCTAGCCATACAATAGAATCCCTCTGGTCTCGAGAAGGAAAGCTTGCTCTTGAGAATGGGGACCCACCCTCAGACTAGGAGATTCCTGCATGCCCCCAGAGCCACAGCCACATTCTAAGGTCTCCCTGGACACCAAGCAGCATTGGGACCCGTCAGACTGAGAACCTCTGTCAACTAAGATCCCTTGCAACTTCGAACCAGAGGCAGCGGATCAAAGCTACCCTCTTCGTTGGCTGCTGTGGTAACGCGAGGTGGTGTTTCCAGGCATCCATTCGGAGAGCTCTGCTGTCGAATCTTTCCAAATGGAAGACCTCTAAGCTGACTTCCCCTGTCCCGCAGAAGGACAGCTTGTGGTTTGGAGCAGCTCACAAGCTC
>NW_019160771.1:0-1012 GCF_002288905.1 Enhydra lutris kenyoni | reverse complement strand
GGTGGTTCTGGGGGTCCCATCCTAGAGGGCATGTGGTCAAGTCTTTGGGAACGAAGTATTCAGACAGCAACTCGGGGAAGAATTAGGGGCGAGGTTATGGCAGGCCCGATGTGCAGACCCTGATAGCAGCTCCTCAAGATTTGAAATTCGGGTGTCTGGGAGGCAGTAGCAGAGGCTTTTCTCTCTGGACTGTATACCTAGGATGGTCTCGGAATGGACGGGTGAGCACATGGGTCCAGGGGATATTCTCCCTTTCTGGGGATTCTACCTGGCTCCCAAGATTTTGGTGTTTTTCCGGGGGAAGGGAAGAGTGCTCTTGTCCATCTCAGGGGTCCTGCCCAAACAGGGATTCCAGAGATGGGTTGTGGGTCACGTGCGTTGGACAACCCCTCCAAGGGTTAGGATTTGGGTCTAGGGGCACAATAGGTTCTCTCTGTGGGATCATGGTCCTGCGCCAACAGGCTGTGCTTGAATGGGGTCTCAGGCTACAAGTCACAATGCCTGTTTGTGCCCAGTGGACCCTACTGAGAGGGCGTGGTCTCATGGGCCATGCAGGTGGCTCCCACTCGGAAAGTAGTACAATCATATCAACATCCACTTTCCTGCCATGGGGAAGGAGGAGTACTCTGTTGTGCTTCAGGTACAGACAAGGGTAGGGTTTTGCACTATCTTCTGGGGTCAGATACCTGCATACCCAGGTTGGATGGAAATAACGGGCTCGGGCCAAGGCATTTCCCACCAGCAGGATATGGGTCCCGCTACCTGGCTGGCCGACAGGAGAATGGGTCTCGGGCTGTGTTACACAGAGCTTTAGTTCACAGGGCGACCTATGATATCAGGGTGCCCTTGAGGGCCGTGTGGTTGGACGCTCATTGGGGGTTTTGGGCAGACCTGTAGGACATTTCTTCTTTCTGTTGGCCAGGTAGAAGGCAGTTTTGTGACTCCAGAATTCTCAAGGTGGAGGACCTGCTGGCAAGGCTTGTGAGGATCAAAATCTGAAACACAAGCTATG
>NW_019160770.1:0-1012 GCF_002288905.1 Enhydra lutris kenyoni | reverse complement strand
TGAACATAACCATAGCTTGTGTTTTCAGAGTTCGATCCTCACAAGCTATGGTTATGTTCAGTGCCGAGGGCATGACAGTTCCAATGTGCAGCAGCTGTTTCAAGATCTCCAGCACCTGAGGATGGGCGAGGGTGAGATGTCTACTCACACTGGAATTTGTATCCATGATGGCCAACGAATGCTCGGGTGGCCTCAAGAAGCCTTGGAGGCTTATCCAAGCTGGACCTTGTGAACTGCTCCAAACCACAAGGTGTCCTTCTGAGGGACAGGGGAAGTCAGCTTAAGGTCTCCCATATGGAAAGATTCGACAGCAGAGCTCTCCGAATGGATGCCTGGAAACCCCACCTCGCGTTACCACAGCAGCCAAGGAACAGGGCAGCTTTTATCCGCTGCCTCTGGTTCGAAGTTCCAAGTGAACTGAGTTGACAGAGGTTCTCAGTCTGACGGGTCCCAATGCTGCTTGGTGTCCAGGGAGACCTTAGAATGTGGCGGTGGCTCTGAGGCCATGCAGGATCCTCCTAGGCTGAGGGTTGGTCCCCGTTCTCAAAAGCAAGGTTTCCTTCTCGAGACCAGAGGGATTCTATAGTATGGCTAGGGGCCACTCGTTGGGTCATAAGTTGTTTTGCCAGAAGAAGCCTGAGGGACAGAAGCCTGAAAACCTAAGCTAGGTATTGGATGAGGTCCTAGGGGCATGTCAGGTTGAATCATCGGACTCAGGCCCATTGACGTGCGTGTCTTCCTTGAGGTAGGTGCTGACGGTGTCTCATACTGTGCCTTTTTTCCAGACGGTCTATGAAATTGGGGTGGGTCAGGTGCCTTGCAGGTTTCTCCCATTCTGGTAGGTTTGTGCAACTGAGACAGGCAGAGTTTCCTCGGGAGAGCAGGCCCAGTGATGCCGTGTGGATCTGGGGGTCCCATCCTGGCGGGCATGTGGTCACGGCTTTGGGAACAAAGTCTTCAGACAGCAACTCAGGGAAGAATTAGGGGCGAGATTATGGAAGGCCGGATATGC
>NW_019160769.1:0-1012 GCF_002288905.1 Enhydra lutris kenyoni | reverse complement strand
TCTGCACATTGGAACTGTTATGGCCTCGGCTCTGAACATAACCATAGCTTTATTTTCAGACTTCCATCCTCACACACCTTGCCAGCAGGCCATCTATATTGGGAATTCTGGAAAAACAAAACTGCCTTCTGCCTGCCCACCGGAAGGAAGAAATGCCCTACGGGTCTGCCCTGAATCACCAGATTAGGGTCCAGCAGCATGGCCCTCAAAGGCACCCTGATATCATAGGCCGCCCTGTGAACTGAAGCTCTGTCTGACACAGCCCGAGCCCCGACGTCCTCTCAGCCAGCCACATCGTGCGATCCATATCCTGCATGTGGGCTCTGTCATGCTCAGAGCCCGTCATCTCCTGCGAACCTGGGTATGCAGGTATCTGATCCCAGAAGGTAGCGCAAATCCCTGCCTATGGGGGAACCTGAATCACTGCAGAGTACTCCTCCTTCCTCATGGCAGGAATGTGGATGTTGAGATGGTTGTACTACTCTAGATTGGGAGCCAGCTACATGGCCCATGAGACCACGCCTACTCAGGAGGGGCATGGGGACAAGCAGGCATTGTGACCCTCAGCCTGAGACCCCTTTGAAGCACAGCCTGTTGGAGCCTGGACCAGGAAGCCAGAGTACAGGACTCTCGTGCCTCTTAGCCCAAATCCGAAACCTTGGTGGGGTTGTCCAGGCCACGTGACCCATAACCCCACCTTGGAATCTTTGTTTGGGCGGGACCCCTGACGTGGAAAACAGCACTCTTCCCTTCCCCCAGAAAGACAGCAAACTCTTGGGAGCCGGGTAAAGACCCCAGATAGGAAGAACCTACCATGGACCCATTTAGCAACCCTATCATTCCGAGGACATCCTGGATATAGAGTCCGGACAGAAAAGCCTCTGCTACTGCACCCAGGCATCCGAATTTCAAATCCTGAGGAGCTGCTTTCAGGGTCTGCAGATTGGGCATGACATAACTTCGCTCCTAATTCTTCCCCGAGTTGCTGTCTGAAAACTTACTTCCCAAAGTC
>NW_019160768.1:0-1013 GCF_002288905.1 Enhydra lutris kenyoni | reverse complement strand
GCAGGTATCTGACCCCAGAAGGTAGCGCAAATCCCTGCCTATGGGGGAACCTGAATCTCAGCAGAGTACTCCTCCTTCCTCATGACAGGAATGTGGATGTGGAGATGGTTGTACTACTCTAGGGTGGGAGCTAGCTACATGGCCCATGAGACCACGCCCACTAAGGAGGGGCAGCTGGGCACAAGTAGGCCTAGGGACCCTCACCCTGAGACTCCTTTAAAGCACACCCTGTTGGGGGCTGGACCAGGAAGCCAGAGAGCAGGCCTCTCGTGCCTCTTGGCCCAAATCCGAACCCTTGGTGGGCTTGTCCAGGCCACGTGACCCACAACCCCACTCTGGAATACTTGTTTGGGCGGGACCCCTGACGTGGAAAACAGCACTCTTCCCTTCCCCCAGAAAGACAGCAAAGTCTTGGGAGCCGGGGAAAAACCCCAGATAGGAAGAACCTCCCATGGACCCATATAGCAACCCTATCATTCCGAGGCCATCCTAGATACAGAGTCCAGACAGAAAAACCTCTGCTACTGCTCCCAGGCATCCGAATTGCAAATTCTGAGGAGCTGCTTTCAGGGTCTGCACATCGGGCCTGCCAAACTTCGCTCCTAAGTCTTCCCTTAGTTGCTGTCTGAACACTTGGTTCCTAAAGCCGTGACCACATGCCCTCCAGGATGGGACCTCCAGAACCAAACAGCATCACTGGGCCTGCTCTCCCGAGGGAACTCTGCACATCTCAGTTGCCCAAACCTTCCAGAATGGGAGAAACCCACAAGGCACCTGAACCCACACCAATTTCATAGGCTGCTCTGGAAAAAATGCGCAGTCTGACTGACACACCTTCAGCACCTACCTTCAGGAAGAAACGCACGTCAATAGACCTGAGTCTGAATATTGAACCTGACATGCCCCTAGAATCTCAATCATTAAGTACCTTATTTTTCCAGGTCTCTGTGCCTCAGGCCTGTTCTGGAAAACCAACTTATGGCCCAACGTGTGGCCCCTAGCCATACAATAGA
>NW_019160767.1:0-1013 GCF_002288905.1 Enhydra lutris kenyoni | reverse complement strand
CCCTGCTCAGCAAGGACTCTGATGTGGGGCTTGATTCCATGACCTGGGATCATGACCTGAGCTGAAGGCAGCTGCTTAACCAACTGAGCTACCCAGGTGCCCCGAAAAGTAACTATTTTTCTAAATAAAAGTATGTAGTTAGAAATGCTGCACTGTTGAATAGTTTTATAAATCTTTGTCTAGTGTAACAGAAAACAGCTAAAATCTCATATTACTTCTCCTCCTCCAATCTGGTGTGGTATTGCAGGTCATAAAGCCACTGGGTTACTTCCTTGTACACTTGAGAGAGTAAGAGTGGAAAAGACAAATGATGTCTGGGTATTCTTGTAAAAATGTATTTAATCTCACAGACCACAGTTTCATTGCTGTTCTATGCTACAATAATTAAAATGAACAAACTGTGGTGGTATGCAACATACGTTATATGAAAAAGACAGACATAATATTTCAAATACATAAAGCTCAAACATGACCGAAGCCAAACTACATTCAACTATTTGGTTTATTAGTAGGAAAATAAACTGCGAAGCAAAGAAATGATGACCATCAAAATCAGGAGAGTGGTTCTCCCCACTAGGGAGAGAAGTTATCACTGGGAAGAACCACGTGGTAGAATAAGCTTCTTAGGAGTGGAGGGAGAGTAACGTCCTGTTTCAGGCATTCATAATTTTTTTTCTGTAAAGGGCTAGATAGTACATACTTTTTACTTTGTGGACCATACTGTCTCCAGTGCAAGTACTCAACTCTGCCACTGTGGGAAGAAAGCAGGAACATCTGTATTCCAATAAAACCTTTTCACAAAACAAAACAGGAGGCTGGATTTGGTGCAGAGAGCTGTAGCTTGTCAATACCATGGTTACATGGGTGTCCACTTTATAATTACTCATTAAACTGTTCCTTTATGTTTTAAGTTTACCAGTAGTTACGTTTCATAATAAGAAATGTCAAAAAGTGGGACGCCTGGGTGGCTCAGTTGGTTAAGCAGCTGCCTTCGGCTCAGGTCATGATCCCAG
>NW_019160766.1:0-1013 GCF_002288905.1 Enhydra lutris kenyoni | reverse complement strand
CTTCAGGATTTGAAATTCGGGTGCCTGGGAGGCAGTAGCAGAGGCTTTTCTCTCTGGACTGTATACCTAGGATGGTGTCGGAATGGACGGGTGAGCACATGGGTCAATGGGATATTCTCCCTTTCTAAGGATTCTGCCAGGCTCCCAAGAGTTTGGTGTTTCTCGGGAAGGGAAGAGTTCTCTTTTCCATCTCAGGGGTCCTGCACAAACACGGATTCCAGAGACGGGTTTTAGGTCACGTGGCCTGGACAACCCCACCAAGGGTTAGGATTTGAGACTCGGGGCACAATAGGTTCTCTCTGTGGGATCCTGGTCCAGCCCCAACAGGCTGTGCTTGAAAGGGGTCTCAGGCTAAGAATCACAAAGCCTGTTTGTGCCCAGTTGCCCTCCTGAGTGGGCGTGGTCTCATGGGCCATGCAGGTGGCTCCCACACTGAAAGTGGTACAACCATATCAACATCCACTTTCCTGCCATGGGGAAGGAGGAGTACTCTGTTGTGCTTCAGGTACAGGCAAGGGCAGGGTTTTGCACTACCTTCTGGTGTCAGATACCTGCATACCCAGGTTGGATGGAAATAACGGGCTCGGGCCAAGGCAGTTCCTACCAGAAGAATATGGGTCCCGCTATCTGGCTGGCCGACAGGAGATTGGGTCTCGGGCTGTGTTACGCAGAGCTTTAGTTCACAGGGCGTCGTATGATATCAGGGTGCCCTTGAGGGCCGTGTGGTTGGACGCTCATTTGGGGTTTTGGGCAGACCTGTAGTACATTTCTTCTTTCTGTTGGCCAGGTAGAAGGCAGTTTTGTGAATCAGAATTCCCAAGGTGGAGGGCCTGCTGGCAAAGCTTGTGAGGATCGAAATCTGAAAACACAAGCTATGGTTATGTTCAGTGCCGAGGGCATGACAGTTCCAATGTGCAGCAGCTGTTTCAAGATCTCCAGCACCTGAGGATGCGCGATGGTGAGATATCAGCTCACACTGGAATTTGTATCCATGATGGCCAACGAATGCTCGG
>NW_019160765.1:0-1013 GCF_002288905.1 Enhydra lutris kenyoni | reverse complement strand
GCTTTGTTTTCAGTCTTCCATCCTCACACACCTTGCCAGCAGGCCATCCATATTGGGAATTCTGGAAAAACAAAGCTGCCTTCTGCCTGCCCACCGGAAGAAAGAAATGCCCTACGGGTCTGCCCAGAATCCCCAGATGAGGGTCCAAGAGCATGGCCCTCAAGGACACCCTGATATCATAGGACTCCCTGTGAACTGATGCTCTGTCTGACACAACCCGAGCCCCGACCTCCTGTCATGCAGCCACACAGCGCGACCCATATCCTACAGGTGGGCTCTGTCTTGGTCACAGCCCGTCATTTCCTGCGAACCTGGGTATGCAGGTATCTGACCCCAGAAGTTAGCACAAATCCCTGCCTATGGGGGAATCTGAATCACCGCAGAGTACTCCTCCTTCCTCATGGCAGTAATGTGGATGTTGAAATGGTTGTACTACTCTAGAGTGGGAGCCAGCTACATGGCCCATGAGACCACGCCCACTCACGAGGGGCAGCTGGGCACAAGGAGGCATTAGGACCCTCAGCCTGAGACCCCTTTAAAGGACACCCCATTAGGGGGTTCGTCCAGGAAGCCAGAGAGCAGGCCTCTCGTGCCTCTTGGCCCAAATCCTAGCCCTTGTTGGGGTTGTGCAGGCCACGTGACCCACAACCCCATTCTGGAATCCTTGTTAGGTCGGGACCCCTGACATGGAAAATAGCACTCTTCCCTTCCCCCAGAAAGACAGCAAACTCTTGGGAGCCGGGGAATAACCCCACATAGGAAGAACCTCCCATGGACCCATGTAGCAACCCTATCATTCCGAGGCCATCCGAGGTATAGTGTCCAGACAGAAAAGCCTCTGCTACTGCTCCCAGACATCCGAATTTAAATCCTGAGGAGCTGCTTTCAGGGTCTGCAGATCGGCCTGCCATAACTTCGCTCCTAATTTTTCCAAGAGTTGCTGTCTGAAGACTAGGTTCCCAAAGCAGTGACCACATGCCCTCCAGGATGGGACCTCCAGAACCAAACAGCAT
>NW_019160764.1:0-1013 GCF_002288905.1 Enhydra lutris kenyoni | reverse complement strand
AACAGTGCTGCATAACCACAATGCAACCATCAAAATTTAAAAAAAAATAATAATAACATGGATATTTTGCTATCATCTTATCTTCAGACCCCATTCAAGTTCCTCAGTTGTTCCAGTAATACCCTTTTTAGCAATAAGATCCAGTCTAGAACCATGTGTTACATTTAGTTGTCTTCTTCGATCCCTACAATTCTTTAGTCTTTTCATTGACATCTATGGCCTTACTACTCTTGAAAAATCCTGTACCAGTTATTCTGTAGAATGTCCCTCAAGTTAGGTTTGTTTCTCATTGATTAATTTCAGGTTATACATGTTTGGCAGGAATATCACAGAAGTGACATTCTTTCTCTTGTATTTTGTTAGGTTGTACATGGTTTTATTTGTCCCACTCTTGTTTTCTTTTTCTCTGATTCTATGGAGAGATGCTTCCTTGTTAAACTTTTAATTCGTTTTTTTATTAGTATGAACTCATTGCCTATTTCATTCAATAAGTTATAATCCATTACTATATTTATTTTGATGTTCAGAATATCCCATATTTGAACATTAAGCTAGCTTCTGTGTCCTTTGCACATGACCTCATAATTCTTTGAGCATTTCCTTACTTTTTTGCCACAAAAAGGTGTTCCAGGCTCATCTGTGCTTTTCTTGCCCCAGCGCTGGAATCAGTAATTTTTTGGGGGGATGCTTGGTTCTTTTTAGTAGAGAATGACATTTAGAAACTCAAGGTTCTTGCAAGGTTGGTTCAACATCCGCAAATCAATCAGTGTGATACAACACATTAATAAAAGAAAGAACAAGAACCATATGATACTCTCCATAGATGCTGAAAAAGCATTTCACAAAGTACAGCATCCCTTCCTGATCAAAACTCTTCAAAGTGTAGGGATAGAGGGCACCTACCTCAATATTATCAAAGCCATCTATGAAAAACCCACCGCAAATATCATTCTCAATGGAGAAAAACTGAAAGCTTTTCCGCTAAGGTCAGGAACACGGCAGGGATGTCCGTT
>NW_019160763.1:0-1013 GCF_002288905.1 Enhydra lutris kenyoni | reverse complement strand
CCAGGAAGAAATAGAAAGCCTGAACAGACCCAAAACCAGTAAGGAGATTGAAACAGTCATCAAACATCTCCAAACAAACAAAAGCCCAGGGCCAGACGGCTTCCTGGGGGAATTCTACCAAACGTTTAAAGAAGAAATAATTCCTATTCTCCTGAAACTGTTCCAAAAAATAGAAATGGAAGGAAAACTCCCAAACTCATTTTATGAGGCAAGCATCACCTTGATCCCAAAACCAGACAAGGATCCCATCAAAAAAGAGAACTACAGACCAATATCCTTGATGAGCACAGATGCGAAAATTCTCACCAAAATACTAGCCAATAGGATTCAACAGTCCATTAAAAGGATTATTCACCATGACCAAAGGGATTTATTCCAGGGCTGCAAGGTTGGTTCAACATCTGCAAATCAATCAATGTGATACAATACATTAATAAAAGAACAAGAACCATAGGATACTCTCCATAGATGCTGAAAAAGCATTTGACAGTACAGCATCCCTTCCTGATCAAAACTCTTCAAAGTGTAGGGATAGAGGGCACATACCTCATTATTATCAAAGCCATCTATGAAAAACCCACCACAAATATCATTCTCAATGGAGAAAAACTGAAAGCTTTTCCGCTAAGGTCAGGAACACAACAGAGATGACCATTATCATCATTGCTATTCAACGTAGTACTAGAAGTCCTAGCCTCAGCAATCAGACAACAAAAGGAAATTAAAGGCATCCAAATCTGCAAAGAAGTCAAACTATCACTCTTCGCAGATGATATGATACTATATGTGGAAAACCCAAAGACTCCACTCCAAAACTGCTGGAACTTGTACAGGAATTCAGTAAAGTGTCAGGATATAAAATCAATGCACAGAAATCAGTTGCATTTCTCTACACCAACAACAAGACAGAAGAAAGAGAAAATAAGGAGTCAATCCCATTTACAATTGCACCCAAAACTATAAGACACCTAGGAATAAACCTAACCAAAGAGGCTAAGAATCTATACACAGAA
>NW_019160762.1:0-1013 GCF_002288905.1 Enhydra lutris kenyoni | reverse complement strand
GGAAAAAATGCGCAGTCTGACTGACACACCTTCAGCACCTACCTGCAGGAAGAAACGCACGTCAATGGACCTGAGTCTGAAGATTGAACCTGATGCCGTAGAACGTCATCCAATACCTAGCTTAGGTTTTCAGGCCTCTGCCCTCAGTCCAGTTCTGGAAAACCAACTTATGGCCCAACGTGTGGCCCCTAGCCATACAATAGAATCCCTCTGGTCTCAAGAAGGAAACCTTGCTCTTGAGAACGGGGACCAACCCTCAGCCTAGGAGATTCCTGCATGGCCCCAGAGCCACAGCCACATTCTAAGGTCTCTCTGGACACCAAGCAGCATTGGGACCCGTCAGACTGAGAACCTCTGTCAACTCAGATCACTTGGAACTTCGAACCAGAGGCAGCGGATCAAAGCCGCCCTGTTCCTTGGCTACTGTGGTAACGCGAGGTGGGGTTTCCAGGCATCCATTCGGAGAGATCTGCTGTTGAATCTTTCCATGTGGGAGACCTCTAAGCTGACTTCCCCTTTCCCGCAGAAGGATACCTTGTGGTTTGGAGCAGCTCAAAAGCTCCAGCTTGCATAGCATCCAAGGCTTCTTGAGGCCACCCGAGCATTCGTTGGCCATCATGTACACAAATTCAAGTTAAGCAGAGCTCTCATCCTCGCCCATCTCAGGTGCTGGAGATCTTCAAACAGCTGTTGCACATTGGAACTGTCATGCCCTCGGTATTGAACATAACCAAAGCTTGTGTTTTCAGATTTCGATCCTCACAAGCTTGGCCATAAGGCCCTCCACCTTGGGAATTCTGGAGTCACAATGCTGCCTTCTACCTGGACAAAAGAAAGAAGAAATGCCCTACAGGTCTGCCCAAAACCCCAAATGAGCGTCCAACCACACGGCCCTCAAGGGCACCCTGATATCATAGGTCTCCCTGTGAACTAATGCTCTGTGTAACACAGCCCGAGACCCAATCTCCTGGCTGGCCGACAGGAGATTGGGTCTCGGGCTGTGTTACACAGAG
>NW_019160761.1:0-1013 GCF_002288905.1 Enhydra lutris kenyoni | reverse complement strand
ACCATGCTAATGGACATCAGAAGAAAGCAGGGGTGGCAATCCTTATATCAGATCAATTAGATTTTAAGCCAAAGACTATAATAAGAGATGAGGAAGGACACTATATCATACTCAAAGGATCTGTCCAACAAGAAGATCTAACAATTTTAAATATTTATGCCCCTAACGTGGGAGCAGCCAACTATATAAACCATATAATAACAAAATTAAAGAAACACATCAACAATAATACAATGATAGTAGGGGACTTTGACACTCCACTCACTGAAATGGATAGATGATCAAAGCAAAAGATCAAAAAGGAAATAAAGGCCTTAAATGACACACTGGACTAGATGGACATCACAGATATATGCAGAACATTTCATCCCAAAGCAACAGAATACACATTCTTCTCTAGTGCACATGGAGCATTCTACAGAATAGATCATCCCCTGGGTCATGAATCAGGTCTCAAACAGTATCAAAAGATTGGGATCATTCCCTGCATATTTTCAGACCACAATGCTCTGAAGCTAGAACTCAATCACAAGAGGAAATTTAAAAGAACCCAAAACATGGAGACTAAAGAGCATCCTTCTAAAGAATGAATGGGTCAACCAGGAAATTAAAGAAGAATTGAAAAAATTCATGGAAACAAATGATAATGAAAACACAACGGTTCAAAATCGGTGGGACGCAACAAAGGCAGTCCTGAGAGGAAAATAAATAGCGGTACAAGCCTTTCTCAAGAAACAAGAAAGGTGTCAGGTACACCACCTAACCCTACACCTAAAGGAGCTGGAGAAAGAACAAGAAAGAAACCCTAAACCCAGAAGGAGAAGAGAAATCATAAATATCAGAGCAGAAATCAATGAAATAGAAACCAACCAACCAACCAACCAAACAAACAAACAAACAAAAAAAATAGAACAAATCAATGAAACTAGGCGCTGGTTCTTTGAAAGAATTAATAAGATTGGTAACCCCCTGGCCAGACTTATGAAAAAGAAAAGAGAAAGGACCCAAATAAA
>NW_019160760.1:0-1013 GCF_002288905.1 Enhydra lutris kenyoni | reverse complement strand
GGCTGCACCAACTTGCATTCCCACCAACAGTGTAAGAGGGTTCCCCTTTCTCCACATCCTCTCTAACACATGTTGTTTCCTGTCTTGCTGAAAAACAATCTGAGGGTTTTGAAGGGGCGGGGGGTGGGAGGTTGGGGGAACCAGGTGGTGGGTATTGGAGAGGGCACAGATTGCATGGAGCACTGGGTGTGGTGCAAAAACAATGAATACTGTTATGCTGAAAAAAAAAATAAATTAAAAAAATATATAGGTTCTTTCTGTGGTAAGAAAGACCAAATAGAACAGTGGTTTGCATTAGAGAGACATTTGCTTTTGTCTCCTAGGACAACCTCAACATGAGCAGGATAGGCTGATACAGCAGCTCCATGGCCCTGAGGACCTGGGATTCTTTTATTTTGTTGTTCTTCCTTCTCAACACAGCTTCAGTTTCTCTGTGTCCAAGATGGTGGGTCCAAAATGGTTGCTCCAGCTCTCACCATATTACCCCCATACACCAGTGGATGGGGAAGGGAAGGAGCTTCTCCTCCCAGTGGTCAAGAGCTAGCTTTGAGAGAGGTGGAGAAAGATAGTCTTGAATTGTGTAATGGTTAGTCCCATGTGTCAAGTTGGTGGGGCCACAGAATGCCTAGAAATGTGATGAGTTCTTATTTCTGCGTGTGTCTATGATGATGTTTCTGGAAGAGATTAACATTTGCATTGACACACTGAGTAAAGTAGATGATTGTGAGTGGGCATCACCCAATCCAATGGGAACTTGAAGAGAATAAAACAGTAGATGAAAGTTGGATCCATTCTCTCTCATTGTCTGACCACTTAAGCTAGGATATTAAACTTCTGCCTTTGAGGCTCCTGGTCCTTAGGCCTTCAGCATGAGATTGGAATTTATACCCTCAGCTTCCCCAGATCTCCAGCTTATAGATGGAAGATCATGGGACTTCTCAGCCTACATGATTGTATGAGCCAATACCTTATGCTCAATCTCTTTCTATATTTCTCTCTTTCTCTCTCTCTCT
>NW_019160759.1:0-1014 GCF_002288905.1 Enhydra lutris kenyoni | reverse complement strand
GGCAATCCTTATATCAGATCAATTAGATTTTAAGCCAAAGACTATAATAAGAGATGACAAAGGACACTATATCATACTCAAAGGATCTGTCCAACAAGAAGATCTAACAATTTTAATTATCTATGCCCCTAACGTGGGAGCAGCCAACTATATAAACCAATTAATAACAAAATCAAAGAAACACATCAACAATAATACAATAATAGTAGGGGATCTGAACACTCCCCTCACTGAAATGGACAGATCATCCAAGCAAAAGATCAACAAGGAAATCAAGGCCTTAAATGACACACTGGACCAGATGGACATCACAGAAATACTCAGAACATTTCATCCCAAAGCAACAGAATATACATTCTTTTCTAGTGCACATGGAACATTCTCCAGAATAGATCACATCCTGGGTCCTAAATCAGGTCTCAACTGGTATCAAAAGATTGGGATCATTCCTTGCATGTTTTCAGACCACAATGCTCTGAAGCTAGAACTCAATCACAAGAGGAAATTTGGAAAGAACCCAAATACATGGACCTAAACAGCATCCTTTTAAAGAATGAATGGGTCGACCAGGAAATTAAAGAAGAATTGAAAAAATTCATGGAAACAAATGATAATGAAAACACAATGGTTCAAAATCTGTGGAAACAGCAAAGGCAGTCCTGAGAGGAAAATATAGAGCGGTACAAGCCTTTCTCAAGAAACAAGAAAGGTCTCAGGTACACAACCTAACCCTACACCTAAAGGAGCTGGAGAAAGAACAAGAAAGAAACCCTAAACCCAGCAGGAGAAGAGAAATCATAAAGATCAGAGCAGAAATCAGTGAAATAGAAACCAAAAAAACACAATAGAGCAAATCAACAAAACTAGGAGCTGGTTCTTTGAAAGAATTAATAAGATTGATAAACCCCTCACCAGACTTATCAAAAAGAAAAGAGAAAGGACCCAAATAAATAAAATCATGAATGAAAGAGGAGAGATCACAACGAACACCAAAGAAATACAAACAATTATAAG
>NW_019160758.1:0-1014 GCF_002288905.1 Enhydra lutris kenyoni | reverse complement strand
GATGGGAGGGAGAGGGGGTAGTTTGTGTCTGCAGAGCGAGGAAGGAGTAGCAGGCAGAGGGGCTGAGAAACAGGGATCATGCCAGGCAGCTGTCCAGCCTCCTGCAGGTTGCTGGGGATGGCCTTGACTATCCATCCATCCATCCATCCATTCATTCCTTTGTTCATTTATTCCATAGGTATTTATCAGAAACTCTGTTTCAGACTCTGGGCCTGTAGTCATGAACAAAACATGGAGCTTATAGTCTCATAAATACACAATTACGAATTACAACAAGCACTCCAAAGGAAATGTGGGCTGCTGCAGGAGAGAGATCAGGAGTGAGAGATGGCCCTCCAGTTGGTTGTGCTGGCAAACATGCCCTTGTGCCAAGATCTGACTGACTGAGCAGAATGAACCAACCAGGGGAAGTTTGCGGAGGAGCAGTCCAGACCCAGGGAGCTCCAGGTTTGCAGGCCTGCCCATGGGGCCCAGAAAGAAGGCTGGTATGACTGACATGGAGTGAGAAAGGGGAGAGGAAGGAGAGAAGAAATGGGCTATTTCCTGGCAGGGAGCACTAGCATCTTGTTTGTTTCCAGAAGGTTCCTGAGTAACTGGGAAAGGATTGTGGGGGGATGGGAATGAAAGAAGAGAGACCAGCGAAGAGGGTTTTGCTCTGGATCTGCTCAGTGGCCTGAGTGGACACTGTTTAAGGGAGATGAGGCCAGGAGGGCTTCAAGGGGGCTGGAGGTGGGGCAGAACCCCAACATTTATTCCCCACCTGGGTTCACAGTTGGGCACATGCCTAGATCTGTAGGGAGCCCCTGTCCTTGTGGGGAGTGTGGCTTACCCTTAAGGGGTTTGAGGGAGAGAAAATCAGAAAACCACTGGCTATGGAGAAATGCCAGGGAAAGGCTATAGGAGTGGAATTTTCAGCCCGATGAACCTGGAAGGGGAGCTTAGTTCTCTCTGTGGGGCTCCAGGCTCTCTGGCCATCCTGAATGTTTCAGAGCATTTTCTCTGCATTTCTGCAGG
>NW_019160757.1:0-1014 GCF_002288905.1 Enhydra lutris kenyoni | reverse complement strand
ATATTTTCATTTCATTAGTGTCAGTTTGTGGAGATAGCTCTTATTCCTTTTTGGAAAGTATCTCAACTTGTCTTCATTTTCATTGATTCTCTACACTGGTGTCTGCACATTAGGCAAAACACTTATCCGTCCTGACATTTATGGACTGGCCTTGACTAGAGAAGGTACCACCAACAAGCCTGGTAAGAGACTTTGGAGACCTTTCAATTTTGTGCAGTCTAACCCTCTTTCTTTGGTATTAGTTGCAGTGCCCCCAACTTCTTCCCATGCTCCCCCAAACACCTGTCTTCATGTGTGCTGTATTGTGTCTGTATTCTAAAACAAACAAATCTGAATCCAATTTTTCAGGCAGCACACAGATAAGTTGTATTGCTTGCTGGATGCATAGGGCACATTTTTTTCCTCATCAGAGAGAAGCTACCAAAAAGAGCTTTTCAATCACTTCCTCTATGCTGAGCCAGGGGAAGGAGACCTGGTGGCTTCCAGCCCACACACCATCTCTTTGTCTCTCTCCCAGTGCAGCTGAAGTATGCTGTGTCCTATATCCCCTCTACTTTCTGACAGAGACTATCTAGAAACCAGTCTTCTAGGCACATGTTTTAAAAGTTGGGGCATTGTATAGATGGTGCAATTCATTCCCTCCCCAGGGAGAAGCCAGGAACTGGTTTCAAATTGTTCCAATTTGAAGGTGCTGTGCAAGCATAACTGTTATTAAAAAAGGATATCTAGAATTTCCCTAAATGTTAGGGAATGTGTCTAGATTCTTTGTTTAACTGGGAACAGGACTGTTTAACCACTGTCTGGATTTTTTAGAATGGGAATATATGTATGTGAATCATTTTTGAATCAGTGTGTCCATGGAGAATAGGAAATTCTAGAATTTCCTTTTCTGCCATGTTGCTGACCTGGAAATAGGAATTTATTTTTGGTTCCTCTCGGGGGATGTCTGACCCCTCCAGTGGACTGTAACCTTGAGTAAAATTTTGAGCACCAAAGGAACTAGAGACACATTGT
>NW_019160756.1:0-1015 GCF_002288905.1 Enhydra lutris kenyoni | reverse complement strand
ATCAAGAACAAATAAATTCACTAGGAATATATTTAACTGATTTCAGAATAAGTAGTTCACAAAGTTAGGTTTTTCTTTTTCTTTTTTTTTTAAAGATTTTTTTAATTTATTTGACAGAGAGAGATCACAAGTAGGCAGAGAGGCAGGCAGAGAGAGAGGAGGAAGCAGGCTCCCTGCTGAGCAGAGAGCCTGATGCGGGGCTTGATCCCAGGACCCTGGGATCATGACCTGAGCTGAAGGCAGTGGCTTAACCCACTGAGCCACCCAGGCGCCCCCTTTCTTTTCTTATAATGTAGTCACTGCACATGCACATTGTCTGAAAATGTGTTTCTTTCTGAAAAATGGTAGGGCTAATATTTTTAAATATTTGGGGAGGCACTGAGATTATGCTCTTGGAATGTCCATTGTGAATATCTTGTATCTAGTTCATTAAATGTAAATACACAGAAGTAGTGTTTTTGTAATTACCCCTAAATAAATAATCTGAAGATAAGTTTTATATTTATAAAACATTACTAAAAATGTTTGGCAAGTGAGCCGGTTAAACAGAAGTGTGTGGGCATGGTGGGAACAAGAAGGTCAGAACCCAAGCAGATTCAGTCACAGGAGCAACTAACACATCCTTAGTCGTCATGTATTAATTCAATATATTTTGTACTAATATGAACACGAGATAACCTGGATAATTTTGAAAAATTATTTTACTAAACTAAATTACCATCTGTTTGTTACTTATTAATACTCAATGCCTAAACAAATGCTGTAACAAGGCAAAGACATATACATTGTCCCTTTAAAAAAATTGAAATACAGGGGCGCCTGGGTGGCTCAGTGGGTTAAATCCTCTGCCTTCAGCTCAGGTCATGATCCCAGGGTCCTGGGATCGAGCCCCACATCCGGCTCTCCGCTTGGTGGGGAGTCTGCTTCCCCCTCTCTCTCTCTGCCTGCCTCTCTGCCTACTTGTGATCTCTCTCTCTCTGTCAAATAAATAATAAAATCTTTAAAAAAAATTGAA
>NW_019160755.1:0-1015 GCF_002288905.1 Enhydra lutris kenyoni | reverse complement strand
GTGACCAGTAGGTGGAGATAGTGAGGAACTTGAGAATTACCAATGGGTTGTGCATGAAGAGCGAGCATGGAATTGAGGCTGCCACACAGCATATAAAGAATAATTTACATGCTCTTGCTGGAGTGGCTTGACCATATATTATATTGTTTAAACGTGCAACTACTTGTTTTGTCTCGGATATCTTTCTTCTTTAAACTTTCCAAAAAATTATTTTTAGGAGCAATGAGCTAAAATGGAAGAAATTCATCTTTAGTGAAAAAGTGAATAGGTAATTTCTGTTCCTAAAGGAAATTGATGGTGAATTTTTCATTTTTACAACAATTTGATGCCATGTACTATCTACCACGGCGTTCAGCAATGTCACGGACCACATGAAAATTCAGACAATTTTGCTGAAGAAGCAACGGTAACCAGTTCAAAAGAAAGCAGAAGTGTTCTTTGAGGTTTTTTTCCCTGTGTACCCATGTGTGTATTTACTTATTTTGTATCTGTGTAAGCGAGTATGTAAGTAATCTTTACACCCAATATGCGGCTCAAACTCATGACCTGCAAATCAAGAGGTATATGCTCTTCCAACTGAGCCAGCCCCCTGAAAGTAGTTTTTGTGTGTGTGTGTTTTTTTTAAGATTGTGATGAAAGAAAATCTCTCTAAGGAAGCCATTTTAGACTTCTTTCTAAGTCAGCATGACTATATATAAACTTTGCTCAAACCGCAAGTTTGATTTATGGCCCACCACGCATGCATTGTACATCTGCTTTGTGAATGAGTGGCCTAAAGGAAAACCATCTTGTCCTTGAGATATCAATCAGTGCTCCTACTCTCCAGATTTTGATGTTAAAACGTAGGATTTCTACCTATATGCTCACCTACATTTTTTTTTTTTTTTTAGCTCTTCCAAGATGTAGAAAAGCATATTATCCTGTAAAGACTGTTCATTCTCTGGAACACTTTCTTTCTCGTGAAGATCCTGTCCTAATTGGGGCTCTATTTTTTCCGTATTGGAGTTCTCTTTCT
>NW_019160754.1:0-1015 GCF_002288905.1 Enhydra lutris kenyoni | reverse complement strand
TGACTTTCTAGTTTCACTCCGAGGACCCTCTAGAGAGTTGGCCATGGCATCCTTTCTCTGCAGTTCCATGGTTGGTGAAGTCAGAAGGAGAGTCTTTGGGAATTCCACGGGATAGAGGCATTCTGATGGCTTCCCAGGGCATGGCGTCAGGATTCACCCTGGGGTGAATTTCTGGGGCTGCTTGCTGTACGCTGTCTGAGTCATGTTATCCCCCAGGTTTTCTGTTTCCTCCTTAGGAAATTGCTGGCAGGGAACGTTCTGCATTCAGAGGAAACCCCCTGCACTGTCGGTGGGCATGTGGGTTTTTGCAGCCACTCTGCAAAAGAGCACGCTGGTTCCTCTGAATGCTCAAAACTGAGCAACCCTAGGATACAGCACTTGCCATTGTAAGAATTTCCCTCAAGGGCACAAAAATGCACATTCAATGGGTTACAGCACCGTGATATGGACAGCAGCATTATCAACCATAGCGAAACGATGGAGGAGGTCCCAATGTCCATTCGCTGATGAGCGAGATGTATATGTATATGTATGTATGTATATATATATATGAATGTAGATATCTAACCATCCACATATTCTCAATGGAATAGGAGCCAGGTTCATAAAGATCAAAATCTTACCATTTGCAAGAATGTGAATGGATCTAGAATGGATTTAGCTAAGCCATATCAATAAGAAATGACCAATAACCTATCATTTGACTTCTATGGAATTTCAGAAAGAAAACATGAACGTAGTGAGGGGAGAAAGATAGGTCAATGAGGAAAGAGACTCCAACATAGAGCAGCAACCGAGGGCAGCTAGAGAGCAGGGGTGTGGAGGGGAAGGATTCAATGGGTGAGGGCTCTTAGGAAGGGCCCTCGTTGTGATGACCTCTGGGTGTTCTGTGCAGGCGAGGAATCATGAAATCCTACCCCTGAAGCAAAGGAACGAAAACTGCATGGAAATGAATTGGAATTGAAGTGAAGGAAGGAAAGAAGAAGACCATGTTCTACTTCATGAAGAGGGAGGT
>NW_019160753.1:0-1015 GCF_002288905.1 Enhydra lutris kenyoni | reverse complement strand
TCCCACCAGCAGGATATGGGTCCCGCTATCTGGCTGGCCGACAGGAGATTGGGTCTCGGGCTGTGTTACGCAGAGCATTAGTTCACAGGGCGACCTATGATATCAGGGTGCCCTTGAGAGCCATGTGGTTGGTCGCTCATTTAGGGTTTTGGGCAGACCGGTAGGACATTTCTTCTTTCTGTTGGCCAGGTAGAAGGCAACTTTTTGACTCGGGAATTCCCAAGGTGGAGGGCCTGCTGGCCAAGCTTGTGAGGATCGAAATCTGAAAACACAAGCTATGGATATTTTCAGTGCCGAGGTCATGACAGTTCCAATGTGCAGGGTCTGTTTCAAGATCTCCCGCACCTGAGGATGGGCGAGGGTGAGATGTCTGCTCACACTGGAATTTGTATCCATGATGGCCAAGGAATGTTTGGGTGGTCTCAAGAAGCCTTGGAGGCTTATCCAAGCTGGAGCTTGTGAGCTGCTCCAAACCACAAGGTGTCCTTCTGTGCGACAGGGTAAGTTAGCTTAGAGGTCTCCCACATGGAAAGATTCGACAGCAGAGCTCTCCAAATAGATGTCTTGAAACCCCACCTCGCGTTACCACAGCAGTCAAGGAAAAGGGCAGCTTTGATCTACTGCCTCTGGTTTGAAGTCCAAGGGATCTGAGTTGACAGAGGTTCTCAGTCTGACGGATGACAATGCTGCTTGGTGTCCAGGGAGTCCTTAGAATGGCTGTGGCTCTGGGGCCATGAAGGAATCTCCTAGGCTGAGGGTTGGTCCCCGTTTTCAAGAGCAAGCTTTCCTTCTCGCGACCAGAGGGATTCTATTGTATGGCTAGGGGTCACACTTTGGGCCTAAGTTGGTTTTCCAGAACAGGCCTGAGGGACAGAGGCCTGGAATCCTAAGCTAGGTATTGGATGAGGTTCTAGGGGCATGTCAGGTTCAATCTTCAGACTCAGGTCCATTGACGTGCGTTTCTTCCTGCAGGTAGGTGCTGAAGGTGTGTCAGTCAGACTGAGCATTTTTTCCA
>NW_019160752.1:0-1015 GCF_002288905.1 Enhydra lutris kenyoni | reverse complement strand
TCCTCCCCCGCTCCTCCCCCACCCCAGACCTCCCCAGCCCAGCCCTCCCGCCATCTCCACATCCCGCCCCCCCCACTCCCCACAGGGAAACCCCCCCCCCCCCCCCCCCCCCCCGCAGGGTGCCCCCCCCCCCCCCCCCCCCCCCCCCGCCCGGCATGCCCCCTTCTGCCCTGTCCTACTCTCGAACTAGGAGAGACCCCTCTCCAGGCCTCTGGCCCCTGGCCGTGGCCAGCCCAGAACAAAAGCCTGAGAGAGAGGAGGACAGGTCCACGCCAGGACGCCGCACTTCTCTGGAGGCAACCCTTCCCAAACCCCACAGACCGTTCAACTTTGGTGTGTGGGTGACCACAGGACTCCCTCCTCCCAGCAGCCCCCCTCCCCACCTCTCCCCTGGGCTGGGACCCTCCCATGAGCCACACCCCCTTCCATTCCTGCACTCAGCCCAACAAAGAGACAGATACTCAGTCTGGCTTCCCCTGCCAGGTCTCCCCCAAAGTCTGTAACTCCAGCTGTAGGGGGTCCCAGGGGTGCCTCCTCCCCAGCCCACCAGCGGATCCTGGAGCAGGGGCCTCTGAGTAACTCTTTGCACATTCTGCCAGTTTTTCTGGCCAGGAGTGGACATCCCCTCCGGACAGCCTCCAGGATGGGGAGACCGATCCCCTCCCTTCTCCCTCTCTCGAGGAGAGGGTATTCCTTTGTCTACAGTCAGGGCCCTCGGGAAGGAACTATCTGAAGAACAGTCCCGACTGGGGGCGGCAGGGAACTTTGTGGCACTCGGGAATCGGGGTAGGGGGCGGGTCCCCCTTTGTGGGGAAGGGACAGAGCCAGAGGCGGGCAAGGAGAGAGGAAATGAACTTTCGGTGCTGGGATGGGGTGCCCCCCACTCCAGTCCCTCTCCGCGGTCCCGGCGCCCGCTTACCTTGCCTGCCCACGATCTCGGCCACGTGCTCGGAGGTGGGCACGGGGACACACTCGGTGGTGTTGCTGCTGCCCTTCAGGCGCAGCTCGGCCTCTT
>NW_019160751.1:0-1015 GCF_002288905.1 Enhydra lutris kenyoni | reverse complement strand
GGAGTTTGCCTCAGCTTCCGCACATTGGTTCTGCTATACCCTATGCCCTAACCCTACCCTAGCTTGGTACAGAGGCCTGGGTCCAAAGAGTTCTAGCCCACATGCCCTCCATATAGGGTAGAAGGAGCCACAGCACAGGACTCTTCCTGCCCTCCAGAAGGGAAACGTGCCCTGTGGAGTTGCACACAACCCATAGATTAGGAGAAAGATAAATGAAACCCCAAAGCCACCCTCATTTTCAGAAGCTGGCCTTGGACACTAAAACACATTTGGTCCCAAAAATTGAGCCCTGACCTCTAGTCAACCACCCAGGAGGCTTGCGCCAGAGTCAGCAGTTCAGATTGGCCATTTACCTAGGTGCTAATCATAACAATAGGTTGCATTTTCAGGCATTGATCTCCAGAGCCCTTCTCTAAAATCCTTCCCCATGGGGGACCCCTCAGCCAGGAAACAGAACTACTCTTGACCCCAGAAGCTTTCTGGGGTTATGTAAATCCCTCAAAGTTGGGCGAAACCCTCATTGCCCCAGAGGCCAAACCCATTAATGTTGGTCGCTCGGAACACCAACACACATTGTGACCCTTGGCCTGAGCCCCATTTTACACACAGCCCTATGGGTAGCTCCACGTAGAACCAGGATCTAAGGCTTGTGACGCCACAGGGACCTAATCCTAATCCTAGGTTGGGTTTTCAGGCATCCATACCCGGAGCCCTGCTCCCGAATCCCTCCATATGGTGAGCCTGGGCCATTAAACAGGACAGGACATATTCCCCAGAATAAACCAAGCTATTTTTTAACTATGCAATTATTCCAGAGTGGGATAAAAGTCCATTTCCCCATGAGGTCACTCCCAGATTCGATGGATCTCATGGACTCAAACTCCAGCCTCAGCGACCTCCTGACACTCACCTTAACCTCATATCCTGGGGAGCATTCCTCAGCAACTGTAGATTAGCCCTGCCATGTCCTAGGCCCTAACCATACCCCTAGATTGGCTTCACAGACTTCCACCCT
>NW_019160750.1:0-1016 GCF_002288905.1 Enhydra lutris kenyoni | reverse complement strand
GTGTCTAGTCCATGGTAACCTTTCCATTGTCCCTTCCCTTTATTACCCAGACACACAAGGTCTCTTTAAAAAGTGATAAGGGGATTGTATGTCATGTGTGTCTCACACACACACACACACACACACACACACGATAGAAGATCTGATACAGATTTCATTGCACAGTGACATTCGAAGGAGCGCTAGCAGTGAATTGGGTGTTTAGGACATGGGTTTAAGATTAAAGGGCATTGTGTAGTATTTTTCCTTTTTTTAAATAGAAACAATGGTTAAACAAGCTCATAGAGGACTTAACACAATAAGTTAGGAAGTTCATTGTTTCAGAAAACCATTGTGTAACCAAGACATTTAATTAGAGGTGTCACTTAAGTCCTTGAACTAGGCAAATGCCACAGGACATACAACTGCTTAGATCTGTGTATTTGCTTATAGACCTTTTATATGCTTTCCTTTCCTTCCTGTCCTATCTCCTGCAAACCCACTCCTCCCCCTAACAAAAGAAGAACAAAAGGAATGTACCCACAGCCTGTAAGGTTTTCCAGATCTTGCTTTCTGTGAGCATAAATAAATCTCTAGGCTTGAACGTAGTTATCCTTATCGATTTATTTACTTTTTTGCATAACATGGTCTCTTGCTTTCCTGTTTATAATGTTTTCTTCACTGGAGGTTTAAAACTTTTAAAAATGTGTGCAGGAGGTTATTAGCCTAAAGTCCCTGGACATAGTGTTTTAGTCATCGAGTGAATAGTTCTTGAGTACCTGCTTTGCTAGGCGAAGAGCCGAAACTGGGCATGTTGAGATGACGAGAACACACCTCAGAAATTTCAGGAGAGGGAGACATGTACGTGATAAGTGGTATGATATATTTTTAAGTATCATTTTTGGAAAACATTTTAGAAGTCTTTATATGAAGAAGTCTTTATATGAAGACACTTTAAACTGTGCTTTTCTAAGGGAAAGATTTTGCAAGGAGATTTTTTTTTCCAAAATTTTAAGATGGAATTAACTTTATGCCCA
>NW_019160749.1:0-1016 GCF_002288905.1 Enhydra lutris kenyoni | reverse complement strand
ACTTACTTTTTTTTTTTTAAGATTTTATTTATTTATTTGACAGATGGGAGATCACAGAGAAGCAGGCAGAGAGAGAGGAGGAAGCAGGCTCCCTGCTGAGCAGAGAGCCTGATGTGGGGCTGGATCCCAGGACCCTGGGATCATGACCTGAGCTGAAGGCAGAAGCTTTAACCCACTGAGCCACCCAGGTGCCCCCGGGACTACTTATTTTATAACTGGAAGTCTGTACCTTTGATCCCCTCGCCCATTTTACCCACCCGCATCTCTCGCCTCTGGCAACCGCCAATCTGTTCCCCATCTAGAAGCTCATTTTTGCCCCTTATTTTTAGATTCCACATATAAGTGAGATCACACAGAATTGTTTCTTTGATTTATTTCACTTAGCATAATGCTCTCAAGATACCTCTACACTGTGGCAGATGGCAAGATCCTTCTTTTTTATGGCATGTTTATGCCTCATTTTCTTTATCCACTCATCCACTGATGGACACGAGGTTACTCTTGGCTCTTCCAAGGAAAGCTGCAATGAACCTGGGGTGCAGATGTCTTTTTGATTCGGTGTTTTTGTTTTCTCCCGTCCTCACCTTTTCTGACTTTTACTAAATCCGTATTTTTTTTTCTATTCATTTTCTTTTTTTCTTTAGTGGTTATCCATATTAGTATGACTCATGCTTATGCTAATTTCCCATCAATTTCTAAAGCTTATCAATATTTATATTTTTCTTCTGAACAAGACAACACCCTAGCACGTTCTCACTTCCTTCTATCCATCACCACTCCACAGCCACATTGATTTTCTAGGGCACTCACAGGGCGAGGTTTGAGGGAGGGAGACTGGGAACTTTGCTGGTTTGTGATTTTCATCAGGAACTAGAAGTCTATCATTCCTAACATGTATTTTTTAAAGATTTTATTTATTTATTTGTCAGAGAGAGAGAGAGGGAGAACACAAGCAGGCAGAGCAGCAGGCAGAGGCAGAGAGAGAAGCAGGCTCCCTGCTGAGCAAGGAGCCCGAT
>NW_019160748.1:0-1016 GCF_002288905.1 Enhydra lutris kenyoni | reverse complement strand
CTGTGAGGCATTATATAGCTAACAGAAACAATCATAAGAAAGTATCTATTTTTAGCTGATTACTGAAGAGTTTGCAACATGCACAGAAAATCCTTCAAGCTTTCCCATTATCTATTTCCCAAGCACCAATAGCAGACCCTCTAGTGCCAGATGTACTGACTTCAAGGCCACTCAAGACATAGTTTGTGTAAGCACAGCACAGTCTTGCAATGGTGTAATCTATAGCCTGTGCAAGGACAGCAAGGACCAGCCAAGAATTTCTGACCCCGACCAAATCATTTCTATCTGACTAGCAAACGTGTGGGAAGTCACATAGGCGAGCACACAACACATAGCACAGACCCTTTCTCAGTGCTACTCGACTTTATCGACCTAAGTCTTTTGTTCGGCTATTCAGCCTTTAAAGGAGACACAAGTCAGGGCCTGGTTTGGTCCTCGTCTCAAGCCTTACGGTGGCCTCCCACATCTCCCCCTTCCTTTTTAAATAAATCAAGCATATGAATTTGTGCTTGAGCGTGTAGTCATTGCTGTCCTGCATGAATCTGTACAATGCACCATATTAAAACAAAAGTAAGTAATATAATGAGGAGTCCAGTAAACAATCAGAATGAGTGTTAATAGTGCTGCTATTCTTGCTATTAATAGACCTAGAAAACGTTTGACTCGTTTGAGCTGCAACTGCATTTTAAGGGCAAACTGATAACCATAATTAGCATACCAAGGTTCTTCTACTTTCACAGGTAATAACATATATCGTCGACATTCAATTCATATGAATTTTTTCTAAGACAGAATTTATCTTACAAGAGAATTGAAACAATTATAAATGACAAAAACTCAGAATAGATATGGTTAAATTACTGGGTGATGACCTTATCAAAACATTAAAACTTTAGGAAATGTATAGAACTCTTAGAGTAGTTATAGCACTTACCCAAATGTAACCCAAGGTTTATTATTGGTTTAGTGGTACTTATTGAGTATTTTAGTATACCAAAGAAAAGCCTTATGAGTCA
>NW_019160747.1:0-1016 GCF_002288905.1 Enhydra lutris kenyoni | reverse complement strand
AGAGGAAAGCAAACTGCACCCTGACCTCCCTCTCAGAGAGAAGCCTCAGTCTGTTCTTCTGTGGGTGTTGCAGAGCCCATATAAATCCCCCCTTGGCCTCTGGCAGAGCAGGTTCCGAGTCGCGGTCCCTGGGGACACAGGATCTTCTGCTTGTACCCAAAACCAAAGCAGCGGCAGCTATTTGGGCAGCTCCAGACCACCAGAGAGGTTCCAAGCAGCGATCACACACTGAGATGTTCCCGCTGGCCCGGGCTGGGAGTGCCTGGTCTTTCTGGGTCTAAGAGCGCCCGGCTTGCGCGCACCTCTTTCAGGGGAGGCTGTGGGTCGCACGCGTGTCTCAGGCTCTGAGAACGGGGCGCAGGTCCGAAAGCACCAGGCTGGGCCTTCACGCACCTCTCTCAGGGGAGAGTTTGGGGCGCACGTCTTAGGCTGTGAAACAATGGCGCATGTCAAAGAGCACTGGCTGGGCCTTTGTACCTCTCTCAGGGGAGGATGAGGGGCGCACGCATCTCAGGCTCTGTAGCAGGGCTCGCGCGTTCTGCCGTCCAGCGTGGCTCCCATCCCCTCACAGGGGCCAGAACCCACGCAATCTTGGGCGTGCTGGCAGCTCAGGGACCAAGACCTGGTTTCTCCACCGCACTCAGTCTGGCTCAGTGCCAGGGGAGGCTGTCCTGGGTCCGGGGACTTAAGCCCCTGTCCCTAGCCACCCTGATTCCCACAATTCCTCACCCCCCACCCCCACCGAGATCTTTTGCTCTTTGGGAGTGCTTTCAACCAGTCTCCAAGTTAATGCTGGTCCCCAGACGCAGGGGACTCTTGCTCGTATTAGGGGTATTACTTTCCAACCGGTCACCTCTGGTGGCTCCCTCCCCCTTTTGTTTATCTTCCAATATCAGTCCGCCTTTCCCACTCCGCTTTACCTGCCCACTGACGTCTTCTTCCCCCTGTAGAGATCCAGATGTGTGTAATTCTGATCTCAGGCTGATTTCATGGGTGATCGGAGTTCTTTGGTAGGT
>NW_019160746.1:0-1016 GCF_002288905.1 Enhydra lutris kenyoni | reverse complement strand
GGGTGGCCGCCACATGACCCAAGCGAAAAAAGGCACTCACCCAAGTGGGATACGGCAGTCCACTGGGCCGCCCAATGCTGGCCAATTCTCACGAGCATTCTGCCCGAATATATCCCGATTCTGGCAGAATGCTCGTGAGAATTCGTCGGTAAAGGCCCGGCGAAATCGCTTCGGGTGCCCCACGTTGGCAGGGCCACTCCCTGAGCCTGGCCCTGGATCCCAAGTGGTTGCATCTGAACCCTGACACAAAGCCCTCCATGAGTCAGGCGCCAAGGCAAATCTAAACCACATTGAGGTGTCCTATCACACCAGGCAGAATGTCTAAAATTAACAAGACATGAAACCACAAATGTTGGTGAGGATGCAGAGAATGGAGAACCCTCCTACACTTCTGGTGGGAATGTATATGGTTACATCCACTCTGGAAATCAGTATGGGGTTTCCTCAAGAAGTTAAAAGTAAAGTTACCCTAAACACAGCAATTGCACTACAGGGATTTTACCACAAAAATAGAGATGTAGTGAAAAGAACTGTCACCTGCACCCCATTGTTCATTGCAACAATATCCACTATAGCTAAACTATGGAAAGAACCCAGATATCTAAGGACGGAAGAATGGATAAAGAAGATGTGGTTCATATATTCAATGAAATATTACTTAGCCATCAGAAAGGATGAATACAGATCATCACTTCAACTTGGATGGGTCTGGAAGATATTATGCTGAGTAAAATATGTCAGTGAAAGAAACACAATTATATGGTTTCACTCATATGTGAAATATGAGCAGAGAAACAGGGCTGAGAACTGTAGGGAAAGGAAGGGGAAACAGAATGGGAAGTCATCAGAGATGGGGAAAAAAAACCATGATAGACTCTTAACTATAGCAACAAACTGAGGGTTACTGGACGGGGGGTGGGGAGGGTAACTGGGTGATGGGCATTAAGGAGAGCACATGATGCAATGAGAACTTGGTGTTATACACGTCTGATATATTATTTAACACTACATCTGAA
>NW_019160745.1:0-1016 GCF_002288905.1 Enhydra lutris kenyoni | reverse complement strand
TGGCGCCGGGGCGTGCGGGGGAGTCGCGTCGCGGACCGAGGTTTCCCCCGGTGGTGGCCCCGACGCTCAGGACCCTGGCCACGGAAGGCTGAGGGAGCAGGCGTGGGTTCGTGTCCGGGGCTAGGGGCAGGCCCGGCCCCAGCGGACAGGGCCAGGTAGGGGACCCCCACAGGCTTTGGAGCAGGAGGCCTCGCGCCCGACGGAGCCTGACTCCCGGAGGGATTCCTGGCGGGGTTGGGACGCGATGGCTCGCGATGCCGGGCCAGGACCCGGGGGCTGCCCTGCAGACGAGCCGCGCCCGAAGTCAGTTCGCCGGGCGTTTTTCGGCCAATTCTCACGAGCATTCTGCCCAAACCGGGATCGGTTTGGGCAGAACGCTCGTGAGAATTGGCCGGCGTTGGGCCGCCCTGCGGACCGCCCTGCTCCCCGGGACCGAGGGCCCTTTTTCGCTCAGGGCCTGTCACGGCCACCCAGAAAACGCGCCCAGACGTCGCGGCCCGACCGGGGGTCCCGGCCCAGGGGAGGGTTGCCGGAGCAGAGTTGAGGGACGGGTTGGGGCCGGGCGTCCGCCTCCGCCTGTTCGAGCGGCTGGGGCGCCCGAGGGTGCGGAGGCCCTCCGTTGGAGAACGAACGTTTCTCTCATTCTGAGGCTCTCCGGAGCGCCGAAAGGACCGATTGGCGCCGGGGCGTGCGGGGGAGCCGCAGCGCGGCCCGAGGTTTCCCCAGGTGGAGGTCCCGACGCTCAGGACCCTGGCCACGGAATGCTGAGGGAGCAGGCGTGGAGGGTTCGGGTCCGGGGCTCGGCGCAGGCCCGGCCACAGCGGACAGGGCCAGGTAGGGGACCCCCATAGGCTTTGGAGCAGGAGGCCTCGCGAACGACGGAGCCTGACTCCCGGAGGGATTCCTGGCGGGCTTGGGACGCGTCGGCTCACGATGCCGGGCTTGGCCCCCGGGGCTGCCCTGCGGACAATCCGCGCCCGATATGTCTTCGCCGGGCGTTTTCCGGCCAATTCTCA
>NW_019160744.1:0-1016 GCF_002288905.1 Enhydra lutris kenyoni | reverse complement strand
ACACTCCTTTGCTCAGACAACCACAGCTGACGTCTGGAAACATGAAAATGTTGAAAGTCAGCAGGAGTGTGGGAACCTGGAAGGAGAATGGAAATGCGAAAGTGTTCACAGGATTAGTGACTTATCCTCAGGTGGTGGAATAGTAGGAAAGTAGGGCAGCATCGAGTCAACTGTCTCTCTGTGTCCTTCCTGAGACTGAGAAGGTTCAAGTGGATGCTGGGAGCAGAGAGTTCTTTGGGGCATTGTGGCCCATGGTAGCGGCCTCACCACGGGTGACCCTGACAGGACAGCTGCCTGCAATGTGTATGGAAGGAGGAGGGTCACTCTAGTGCCATCCGGACACATGTATCTCATGGCAGAAAAATCTAATGTCTCATGAGTATTTGTTTTATATTTTATTAACATATAATGTATGAAGCCCCAGGGGTACTGGTCCATGAATCCCCACGTTTACACACTTCACAGCATTCACCATAGCACATACCTTCCCCCATGCCCATTAGCCCACCTCCATTTCTCTACCCCCCTTTCCCCGGCAACCCTCAGTTTGTTTTGTGAGACTAAGAGTCTCTTTACTGTTTGTCTGCCTCCCAATCCCATCTTGTTTCATTTATTCTTTTCCTATCCCCAAACCTTGCCTCTCAAATTCCTCAAATCAGAGAGGTATATGATAATTGTCTTTCTCGATTGACTTCTTTCGCTAAGCATAATACCCTCTAGTTCCATGTCATTGCAAATGGAAAGATTTCATTTCTTTTGATGGCTGCATAGTATTCCCTTGTATATCTACACACCACATCTTCTTTATTCATTCATCTGTTGATGGACATCTAGGTTCTTTCCATAGTTTGGCTCTTGTGGACATGGGTGCTGTATACATTCGGGTGCATGTGCCCCTTCGGATCACTACATTTGTATCTTTAGGGGTCCAGTTGCTGGGTTGTAGGTAGCTCTATTTTCAACTTTTTGAGGAAGCTCCATGCTGTTTTCCAGCGTGGTTGCGCCAGCTTGCATTC
>NW_019160743.1:0-1017 GCF_002288905.1 Enhydra lutris kenyoni | reverse complement strand
CATGTCTTAAACCCCCAAGTACACACTCACACTCTCCGGGAAGCCAAGCTTCACCCCACCTCAATCACACCTCCCTGCAGTGTCCTCCTAGCACCCTCCATCTTTCTTCAAACCTCACCTATTATAGATACCCACTTAGACAAGTATTCTGGTACTATTTGCCTTCCCCTGAGGGCTGGGACAGTATTTGGCCTCCTGCTCCCTCCTGGGCCTCCTACACCCACCAGGCACACAGTCAGCATGCGGCACAAGGCTGGTGAGTGAAACTGGACCAAACAGACATGAGCGATCTAGTGGCAGAGCCATACTCTTACCTCAGAGACGGTATATACCCAGGTAATTCTCTAGTTAAGAAAAACAAAGGTGTAAATCACTCTTTGAGAACTATTCTAGACCAGATAAGGAAAACACCATGTTGTGGCATTTCAAGGACTAGGGTTTCATCAACTAGAAAAACAGATGTGCCTAAGGTATAAATCTATATTACAAATAAGCCAAAGATGGCCTCTGTGTATTGGCCCCTAGGTTGTTCACATCCTCATCGCAGCATGAGATTTGTCAGCTCAGACGCTTGCTGCATACACACTTATGTATCCAGTTATTTTAAAAATAGTCCAAACAAGTAGACTTTTAGCCATTTAGAGCCTTGTTGCTTTGTATCCTCCAGGAACCTCACTTGATAGCTGTTATCATCGGTGAGATGGACCACACAGTTGTAACTGCTGCCCTTCCCAGCCCTCTGACCTAGAGACTCCTGTTCTGCTACTGAGCAACAGTGCCAGAACACGGGAGGCCGCTCTGGGATCTCCTGACCCCCAAGAGTTCCCTTGCACCCTTCCCATTCTGGGTAGGGGCCCCCCACTACAATCTCTGGAGGGCCTCCCACTATGGGGGCACCACCCCATGAAACCTGTTGCATATTACTACTTCTCATGGCCATACTATGCTTTTCCATTGATCAGCCCCAAATCCCTCCAACTCTGCCAGACAATGTCACACGCATGTGATGTGGCCATG
>NW_019160742.1:0-1017 GCF_002288905.1 Enhydra lutris kenyoni | reverse complement strand
CTGGCCAAGGTTGAAAAGGAGAAGCACGCCACAGAGAACAAGGTATGCGTCATATTCTGTTCTACCATACAGACGTTCTGCCACCCTACTAACATGGTTTAGCACAGCTATCATTTCTCTTTTTAATTTTTTAAGGTGAAAAACCTCACGGAAGAGATGGCAGGTCTAGACGAAACCATCGCAAAGCTGACCAAGGAGAAGAAAGCCCTCCAAGAGGCCCACCAGCAGACCCTGGATGACCTGCAGGCAGAAGAGGACAAAGTCAACACCCTGACCAAGGCTAAAGCTAAGCTAGAGCAGCAAGTGGATGATGTAAGTGTGTTTTTGATATCCATCTAAAGGATTTCTTTAAAAAACATTTTCAATGTTTAACATATTTTCCTTTCTCATTAGCTTGAAGGGTCTCTAGAGCAAGAAAAGAAACTTCGAATGGATCTAGAAAGAGCAAAGAGGAAACTGGAGGGAGACCTAAAATTGGCCCAAGAATCCACAATGGATATAGAAAATGACAAGCAGCAACTTGATGAGAAACTCAAAAAGTAGGAACTCCAGAAAAAAATTCCATGTGATATCATCTTTGAATTCATGAGTAGTAATATGTCTTGGTCTTCTGTCTACAGGAAAGAATTTGAAATCAGCAATCTGCTAAGCAAAATTGAAGATGAACAGGCAGTAGAAGTTCAACTACAGAAGAAGATCAAAGAGCTGCAGGTGAACGATCTCACAAAAACCCCAAAAACCCTGAGACTGAGATGAGTTTATGTTAATGTTGATGTGTCACCCCCAGGCCCGCATCGAGGAGCTGGAGGAGGAAATCGAGGCAGAGAGGGCCTCCCGGGCCAAAGCAGAGAAGCAGCGCTCTGACCTCTCCCGGGAACTGGAGGAGATCAGCGAGCGCCTGGAGGAAGCTGGTGGGGCCACTTCTGCCCAGGTCGAGATGAACAAGAAGCGCGAGGCTGAGTTCCAGAAAATGCGCAGGGACCTGGAGGAGGCCACCCTGCAGCACGAAGCCACAGC
>NW_019160741.1:0-1018 GCF_002288905.1 Enhydra lutris kenyoni | reverse complement strand
CCAGAATTTGAAACCTGGTGGACTTGTTGGCCGGGAGTATGAGGACACAAGCTAGAGTTAGGGTCCAGGGAGAGGACACGGCAGGCCCACTCTGCAGAGGCTGTATCGGGATCTCCTGCGTCAGAAGTCAGCGCGAGCATCAGACGTTGGCTCAGGTTGTAGTTTGTGACTATGAAGGCCGATTCATGAAGTGGGTGGGGCTCATTCTGACTGGATGTTTTCTCTCACTGGGATTTGTGAGATGCTCCAAACCAAAAGGATTCCTTGTGCGGAACATGCGAGTCCTCTTGGATGGCTCCACGACACCCCATACAGACAGACTCGAGAGCAGGGTTCTAAGGATTTATGCCTGGGCACCCCTACATGCATTCCCTACTGTCTCCTAGTGATGAATCAGGTCTGATCTTCGGGCATGTGGGAGCGACCCAGGGGGCCGAGTTGAAATGGACTCTGCTGAGCATGGGTCATAATGTGGGTCAGTGTCCATGGAGACCTGGTATGTGGCGGTGGCTCGGGGGGCCCTGAAAGATTCTCCTAACTGGAGGGTTTGTCACAGCTCCAAAGAGCAAGTCTCCCATGCGGAGATGAGGGAGGTTCTGAATTGTGCCGCAGGAAACCCCTCTAGGCTGGTATTTGTAACCAGACCTTGGAAAAGAGATGCCTGGCAAAGAAAGCAAGAGTTCAGATGAAGGCCTATGGGACTCCCCGGTTAAATGTTTTGTCTCTCAGGACATCGGTCTGTATGTCTGAGTCGAGGGTGACGCTCAGCTTCTGTCAGTTCGGCGCTGTTTGTCCAGGGTGGCCTGCACTGTTTTGATTTCTGTGGGGTCGATTTAGGATTTTCCTACTCTATAGGTTTGTTGCCAGTGGAATAGGCACGGTGTGCTTGGAGAGGGCAGGCATGGTCCTGCGGTGTGGCTCCAGATGCCCCCGTCTGAAGCACGTGTGCGCCAGGGCTGTGGGGACAGAAGCCTGAAAACACAAACGTGGCTGAGGTTTGGGGCCGAGCGTATGGCAG
>NW_019160740.1:0-1018 GCF_002288905.1 Enhydra lutris kenyoni | reverse complement strand
GCAAAAGATCAACAAGGAAATAAAGGCCTTAAAGGACACACTGGACCAGATGGACATCACAGATATATTCAGAACATTTCATCCCAAAGCAACAGAATACACATTCTTCTCTAGTGCACATGGAACATTCTCCAGAATAGATCACATCCTTGGTCCCAAATCAGGTCTCAACTGGTATCAAAAGATTGGGATCATTCCCTGCATATTTTCAGACCACAATCTCTGAAGCTACAACTCAATCACAAGAGGAAATTTGGAAAGAACCCAAATACCTAGAGACTAAACAGCATCCTTCCAAAGAATGAATGGGTCAACCAGGAAATTCAAGAAGAATTGAAAAAAATCATGGAAGCAAACGATAATGAAAACACAACAGTTCAAAATCTGTGGGACACAGCAAAGGCAGTCCTGAGAGGAAAATATATAGCGGTAAAAGCCATTCTCAAGAAACAAGAAAGGTCTCAGGTACACAACCTAACCCTACACCTAAAGGAGCTGGAGAAAGAACAAGAAAGAAACCCTAAACCCAGCAGGAGAAGAGAAATCATAAAGATCAGAGCAGAAATCAATGAAATAGAAACCAAATAAAAACAATAGAACGAATCAACGAAAATAGGAGCTGGTTCTTTGAAAGAATTAATAAGATTGATAAACCCCTGGCCTTACTTATCAAAAAGAAAAGAGAAAGGACCCAAATAAATAAAATCATGAATGAAAGAGGAGAGATCACAACCAACACCAAAGAAATACAAACAATTATAAGAACATACTATGAGCAACTCTATGCCAAAAAAATTGACAATCTGGAAGAAACGGATGCATTCCTAGAGACATATAAACGACCACAACTGAACCAAGAAGAAATAGAAAGCCTGAACAGACCCATAACCAGTAAGGAAATTGAAACAGTCATCAAAAATCTCCAAAAAACAAAAGCCCAGGGCCAGACGGCTTCCCAGGGGAATTCTACCAAACATTTAAAGAAGAACTAATTCCTATTCTCCTGAAACTGTTCCAA
>NW_019160739.1:0-1018 GCF_002288905.1 Enhydra lutris kenyoni | reverse complement strand
GGTTAAGCCGCTGCCTTCGGCTCAGGTCATGATCTCAGGGTCCTGGGATCGAGTCCCGCATCGGGCTCTCTGCTCAGCAGGGAGCCTGCTTCTCTCTCTCTCTCTGCCTGCCTCTCTGCCTACTTGTGATCTCTGTCTGTCAAATAAAAAATAAAATTAAAAAAAAATAAAAAAAATAATGATATGTAGGTACTTTCAATGTGCAACTAAAGTTACGAGCAAGAGAAGCAATAAAAATTAAAGCTGTCACGCGTGCACTTTGCACACCCATCAGAACGGCTCAGATTGAAAGACTAACAACATCAAGGGATGGTCAGCAGCTGCATCTCTCATAGGAAAGCGTAAGTTGGTGCAACCACTTCAGAGAACGGTTTGGCAGTATCTCCCAAAGTGGTCTTTCCCCCCGATGATTACACCTATCAATTCAAAATATTACTATTTGTGGAAAATGTTTTGGGAAGCACTGCCCTAGGTCCTTGCTACTCAAAGTATGGGCATCACCTGGGAAATTGCTAAAAACGCAAGGATCTTGGGCTCTTCCCCCAGAATCCTGGAGCAAGTCTGCCTCTTAACAAGAAGCCCAGGTGAGTCACATGTACAGTGAAGTCTGAGGCGCACTGCCAGTTACCTCTCACCAATTAAAACTCTTCTATGAAGGTGAAAAATACAAGGGAGACTTAATTTTTACAAAACTGTTTTTTGAATGTTCTGTTTTATTTTGTTTAACTTTTTTATTAAATTGCACAAAATGGTATATAGTTCAATGAGTTATCACATAGTGAACACAGGCCTATGTAATGACAAAATCAGGGCAAGAAATAAATCATTATCCCTTCTTTCCCCTTTGCAGTCACAAACTCCCCTTTGCAGTTGTTACCTAAAGTAACAACTATATTGACTTTTTTTTTTTTAATTTTATTTTTTATAAACATATATTTTTATCCCCAGGGGTACAGGTCTGTGAATCGCCAGGTTTACACACTTCACAGCACTCACCATAGCACATACCCTCCCCAAA
>NW_019160738.1:0-1018 GCF_002288905.1 Enhydra lutris kenyoni | reverse complement strand
TTCTGGAGTCCGCCTGAACGCGAGAGGAAAGGCCAGGCCCTGCCTAAACTGAGAGCGGCCAGAATGCGCAGGTTTCCACCCTGGGCGACGCATGCTGCTTAAGGGGTGAAGGTGAGTCTCCTGATGTCGGGGAAGCAGTGGGAGTCCATGGCAAGAACCGAGGCCACGGAAAAGGAAGGCCCAAGAGGCACCAACTCTCCCGCAACTCTTCTTCCCTTACGGGAGAGAGCGAACGCCCAAAGCCTTGCTGGGGAAGCAGCAGTGAAGTGCGGTTCGCGCCAAATGGGAAAATCTAGGCGAAAGCTCAGCATTCCCTGAGCAGGAAGAGTCGGGGCTTTAGTCTGCTGCTGCTTGTCTGAGACAAGGGCTCGCAGCGTGGTGCTAGAAACCACCCCAGAGCGAAACCCTCTTTGCCCGGACCTCCCCTCTGCCCGAGAGAGAAGCGTGGTCACACCTGCGATAACAGCATAAGGAAAGGGACACGCCTGTCGCCACGGTCCCCAGGAGCATGTGGGGAGAGCGCGGCACGCCGCCCCAAGAGAACCAAGGTGCCGTTGGCATTGCTGTCGGGAAACTGACGCGCAGCTAGAGAGCCTGCCCTCTGAGGAACAGCGGGCCGGTGGCAAGTCAAGTGTCACGCACTCCCTCTCTGGAGAGACAAAAGCCTTGCTGCGCAGGAGACAGGAGAGGAGGGCTAGGTCAGGGGTGCGTGCTCCACTGTGAGAAAGGAGTCTGGGCAGAAGGCAGGCCTGTCCTGTGCCTCAAGGCCCAAGGTGACAGAAGCTCCTTGGCCACCTGTCCCTGGGGCAGCCATCGCGGGACCAGCAGGCGCCCGACACGGAACTCAAGGAAACAGCTCGCTGGCGGAACGGGCAGTCGGCTACCGTCTTCCTCCAGGATGGGGCAGCGTTTGCGGTAGCAGGAGTGGCTGGGGAAGGAACGGTGTGGACAGTCCCCTACAGGCTCACCATCCCAGGGCGCGGGCGGTGGGGAGTGCTGCTGTGGCCTCCCCTCTCGT
>NW_019160737.1:0-1018 GCF_002288905.1 Enhydra lutris kenyoni | reverse complement strand
CTTGTGATACTGTGGATCTTTCTTTCAGATATCGTTCTATTTCATTTATTTTGTATAAATTGAAGCTTATTGATTTCTTCCTATGTATATTAGTCTCTGCATATGATCCATGGCTAAAAGCCAAGTGTCATGTCATGAGTAATAGTTCTAGAATGATATTTTCTAAAGTTTCATGTGGTACTGAACTTTACATTTTACACTAGGGCTGCATAGGGAAAAGGAAAGAAAAAAAACATTAATAATGCAGAAAAATAGACTGAGGCAAGAGAATAAAGGTATGTGGTAGATAAGATTCAAATATCATGTAAATGCAGCACTCAGGAGAGTACGGCATTGAGCTAAGAATGTATGAAGGGAATGGAGGCAATAATGGGTCCCAAAGAGGCAAGAATTGAACCTCAGTGAGAATATTCTTAGCAGAATAATAGGGACACAAGAGTGCCAACAGTTCTAGAAGGAAAACATGGTTGAATGAATCTCTGCCCCTCAGAAACTGTAAGTGATGAAAACATTTAGCTAAACTTTCAATTTGCACATACCATTCCACGATTAATTTATGTTTTTTCCCTCCTCACCTTTTCTCTCGTTTATGTTAAGACCATTTGCAAAACGTGATTATTTTCTACTTAATATAGCATATTTCCTAGACACATTGAGTACTACAGGCTCAGACGTTTACAGTAGGATTTTCCTCAAGCAACTTGCAGCTTATGGTTCCATAGATATGCCTTAATTATCTGTAACTCTAAGGTGAAGTTCTTGAGATAACTATTTTTAGTCACCTGTTACAGATTGAATATTTGTGCCTCTCAAAAATTCATGTTAAAATCCTAATTCCAGTAAGATGTTATTTGGAGTTGGGGCCTTTGGAGATAATTAGGTCACAAGTGTGAGCCTTCATGTATAGGACTGGTGTCCTTATATGGAGAGGTCAGAGAGCTAGCTAGCTCTCTTTACACCACATGAAGATCCAATGAGCAGTTAGCAATCTGCAGTGTGGAAGAGGGCTCTCACCAGA
>NW_019160736.1:482-1018 GCF_002288905.1 Enhydra lutris kenyoni | reverse complement strand
TCTCGTCTGGGGATGGCCCAGGCCTGTTCCTGAGTCCGCCTAAACGCAACAGGAAAAGTCCAGGCCCTGGCTAACCCGGGAGCAGCCAGTCTGTGCAGAGTGCCACCCTGGGCGACGCACGCTGCTGCGGGCACCAGGCTACGTCTCGAGACGTGGGGGAGGCAGGGGGAGCCCAGGGCACGAAGCGGGGACTCGGGAAAGCAAGGCCCAAGAGGCACCAACTCTCCCGCAGCACTTCTTCCCTCCAGCGAGCGAGCCAACGCCCAAAGCCTTGCGGGGAAGTAGCAGGAAGTGTGGTGCACGCCCAGCGGGAAACCCTCTGCGAAAGCTCAGCGTTCGCTGGGAAGGAAGAGTCGGGTCTTTTGGCTGCTGCTGCTGCTTGCCTGAGCCAAGGGCTCCGCAGTGCTGCATGAGAGACCCACCCCAGAACGAAAGCTTCTTTACCCGGACATCCTGTCTGCCCGAGAGAGAAGCGTGTTGGCGCCTGGGGAAGCAGCCTTAAGGGAAGGGACAAGCCTGTCACCACTGTCTCCGGA
>NW_019160736.1:0-382 GCF_002288905.1 Enhydra lutris kenyoni | reverse complement strand
TGAGAGACCCACCCCAGAACGAAAGCTTCTTTACCCGGACATCCTGTCTGCCCGAGAGAGAAGCGTGTTGGCGCCTGGGGAAGCAGCCTTAAGGGAAGGGACAAACCTGTCACCACTGTCTCCGGAGCTCGTGTTTGGAGAGCGCGGCACGCCGCCCCGGGAGCACTGCGGAGTCCATGGCATTGCAGTCGAGAAACGGACACGAAGTAGGACAGCCTGCCCTCTTAGGAACCGGGTGCCGGGGGCAAGACAGGTGTCACACACTGACTCTGCGGAGATACCGAAGCCTGGCTGCTCAGGCAACACGAGGGGACGACGAGTGCAGGTGCGCGGGCTTCACTCTGAAAAAGGAGTCTGGGAAGAAGCCAGGCCTTTTCTGGGC
>NW_019160735.1:0-1019 GCF_002288905.1 Enhydra lutris kenyoni | reverse complement strand
CATTGGCCACCTTCTCATCCCTCAGCCAAGGCTGGCTGGGCAGGAAGCAGACAGAGCAGAGCACATGCCATACAGCCTCCTAGTTAGTTTCCTCATGAGCATTCCTGTGATGCGGGCTGTGTAGAGAAGACGTGTGCCTCAATGAGAAAGTCTGTGTTCACTGTGGAGCACGCTTTCTGGGTAATCAGATGCTGACTTCATAGGGGCTATTTCAGAGCTCTGCAAGCTGTAGTTAATGAGCCGTAACACAGAATAATTCTTGTCTAGAGACGTGCAGGTGAATTTGGTCCCGAGGGAGAACCCCACCTCCAATGCAGAAACAAACAAAACAAAACTGTGTTGCCTTCATGTGTACATTATGCTTGGTTATTCCATTTAACCAATGAGTTAAATAAAATCTTTAACACAGGTTTATTTTATTTGTTTATGAGAGTCATGATTTTCTCCTTTTTGGGAAATTATTTCTAATAACTGCCAGGAAAGTAATGCCACCAAGATAGGATCATATGTTATGCCTGACTTTGCTCCCGCTCACAAGAAGAACACCTAACAACTACTTATGATCAAGACACTACTGAGAAAATCCTAGAACACAGGCATGAGGCCAAAACTTCCCCTGTACCACAGAGATGAAGGCAGATTGAATTAGATGAAGGCAGATGGCAGAGAGGCAGCTACACGTTGCCCCTCTGCCATCTGCCTTCATTGCCCCTCCTCTAGGCCACTGCAGCACCCCTTGGCGAGGACCCCCCTGAGGGGAGAAGAGAAGGAAGATGCCTTCCCAGCATTGTGGGTCACTTTGTGGGAACCCTTGCTCTGACATCACACCACAGGGTTTGCAGGAGAATCTGTGGGGCCCAAACACTGAGAATCTGACTGTGATGAGGAAGGAAGCTAATTTATACCCACATTTACTACTGAATCTAGTACCCAGTGTTGACAAAATATTCAAGAACTCATACAACTCAACAGAAAAAAAAATCCAATTAAAAACTGGGCAAAAGACCAGAATAGACATT
>NW_019160734.1:0-1019 GCF_002288905.1 Enhydra lutris kenyoni | reverse complement strand
TCTGAGAATTTCTTTCTTTCTTTCTTTCTTTCTTTCTTTCTTTCTTTATTTATTTTTTAAAAGATTTTATTTATTTATTTGACAGATGGAGATCACAGAGAAACAGGCAGAGAGAGAGGAGGAAGCAGGCTCCCTGCAGAGCAGAGAGCCCGATGTGGGGCTCGATCCCAGGACTCTGAGCCACCCAGGTGCCCCAAGAATTTCTTTTTTTAGATGAAAATTTAAACTACTCACTTTTTTTTGATTACTATGAAGTTTGTATTTATTTTTGCCACATCATGTTTTATACTCTACTTACCATGCTTTTTATTCCTTGAAGTTTCCTTTTCTACCTATTTTTAGGTTGATCAGTTATTCTATTTTCATTGACATGCATAGTTTGGAAGTTCTACATTTTTAAAAAAATAAGTTATATTTTTTAGGGGCTCCCTAAATTTTCCTAAATTTTGAAAATTTTATTGATTTTTAAAAATATTTTATATAGTTACATGTTTTTAGTTACATGTTTAGTTATATGTTTTTTATTAGTAATACTCCTTGTAAACAGTACTTAACAATTACTATTTCTGCTTTTGTTTCATTATCGATTTTTTTTCTTAAATTCCCTAATCTTTCAAGGTTTTTGAGAATTACATTTTAAATAACAGAAACTATCTTTATTTTGCCTTTTCATGTAAATGATATGTAAATGATACGTAAATGATATGAAATTCTAGAATCAAAATGATTTCTCTTTTTTTAAAATTCCTCTTCTTAAGGAGAGCTTGGTAAAAAAGTACACAGTTTCAGTTATAAGGTGAATAAGGATGAAGACCTAAATGTATAACATGGGAATTGTAGTTGATAATGCTGTATTCTTTCTTCTTTTTTTTTTTTTTTACCATTTTTTTTATTAAATTTTATTTTTTATAAACATATAATATATTTTTATCCCCAGGGGTACAGGTCTGTGAATCGCCAGGTTTATACACTTCAAGGCACTCACCATAGCACATACCCTCCCCAATGTGCGTAACCCC
>NW_019160733.1:0-1019 GCF_002288905.1 Enhydra lutris kenyoni | reverse complement strand
GAGACAAAATCCTCAGCTACTGCCTCCCAAGCACACGAATTTCAAATCCTGAGGAGCTGCTTTCAGGGTGTGCACATCGTGCCAGCCATAACCTCGCCCTTAATTCTTCCCCGAGTTGCTGTCTGAAGACTTCATTCCCAAAGCCTTGACCTCATGCCCTCCAGGATGGGACCCCAAGAACCACACCGCATTTCTGGGCCTGCTCTCCCGAGGAAACTCTGCCCGTCTCAGTTGCCCAAACCATCCAGAACGGGAGGCACCTGCAAGGCACCTGAACCCACCCCAATTTCATAGGCCTCTCTGGAAAAAAGGCACAGTATGAGACACCGTCAGCACCTACCTCCAGGAAGACACGCACGTCAATTGGCCTGAGTCCGAAGATTCAACCTGACATGCCCCTAGGACGTCATCCAAAACCTAGCTTAGGTTTTCTGGCCTCTGTCCCTCCGGCCTGTTCTGGAAAACCAACATATGGCCAACGTGTGGTCCATGAGCCATACAGTAGAACCCCTTTGGTCCCGAGAAGGAAACTTTGCTCTTGGGAACGGGGTCCCACCCACAGGCTAGGAGGTTCCTACATGGCCCTAGAGCTACCGCCACATTCTAAGGTCTCCCTGGACACCAAGCAAAATTGTGACCCTTCTGACTGACAACCTCTGTCAAATCAGATCCCTGGGAACTGCGAAGCAGAGCCACTGGATCAAAGCTGCCCTGTTTCTAGGCCAGTGGTAACGGAGGTGGAGTTTCCAGGCATCCATTCGGAGAGCTCTGCTACCGTTTCTTTCCATATGGGGACCCTGGAGCCCTCTAACTGGATTTCCCCTGTCCCGCTGAAGGACACTTTGCTGTTTGGAGCAGCTCACAAGCTCCAGCATCGGAAAGCCGCCAAGGCTTCTAGAGGCCACACTAGCATTCGTAGGCCATCATGGATACAAATTCCAGCGTGAGCAGACATCTCACACTCGATCGTCCACAGGTGCTTGAGATCTCGAAACAGACGCTGCACATTGGAACTGTTA
>NW_019160732.1:0-1019 GCF_002288905.1 Enhydra lutris kenyoni | reverse complement strand
CAGGAGATTGTGGTGAACGCTTAGTGGACCCCATGTCCAGCTGTAGTGTGGAAGGCCAGGGCTCATTAGCATGAAGCTTCCCGTTGACTTGCAGAGAAGCAGACCTTTGAGATGCACCTGTGTGTGTATCACTCCATCCTTTTAAATAGGGAATGTATTGCCGTGAGCACTTTGGTCTTATATGCAATCAATGAGTCATTGAACACTACATGAAAAAATAGTGAAGTACTCTATGTTGACTAAGATAACAGAACAAAAGAAAAAAAGGGGGAGAGAGGAAGGAATACACAGAACAAAAAGATAATGAGGGGAAGGAAGGAAGGAAGCAGGTGTGAGCATGCTTAAAAAAGGGAGAAGAGAAACTGGTAGAGAGGCATTAGGGAAAAGAAAAATTTTGAAAGTGGTGAAACAAACATCTGAGAGTTAAGATTTGAGCTTTATGACAAAGGAAAGAAATGGAGTCCTCTACCCGGGAGCAGAAACCTGTTATAGGGTATTGGTGATGAGAACCTATTGAACAGATAAACATGCAAGAAAAAGAAAGTGAGGATGGGATGCTGGGGAGTTTAAGATGGGCAAACTCAACATACGCAAGGACTGAAAGAGGTGCCATGTGAGGGTTTCAGTGCAAGAATCACAGAAGTGTCCTGTCCTCAGAGGACACAGAATATGCAGTGGGTTAGGTGGATGGAGTTGGAACAGTTGTTAGAAATGGGACCGTGATGCAGGGTTGTTTCCACAGGAGCCCTACAAGAGATAGGACTGATGTAGGAAAGAAGTTTGAGTTCAAGGCCAATGGTCAAGAAAGAAGTCTTGAGACGGCTTTGCTGGCAAAAGGTGTTTTTTATTAAAGCACAAGGATACGACCCATGGGTAGAAAGGGTTGCTTGCTGGGGTTGTGACGGGAGGCTGACTCTCTGGGATGGCACTGGGGAGGTCATGCAAAAGGGAGGTTTTGCAAGAACATTCCAAGAGGACAGAGGACACCCAGGATACAGGAGGCTTTGCTCTTGTCAAGT
>NW_019160731.1:0-1019 GCF_002288905.1 Enhydra lutris kenyoni | reverse complement strand
CCTCGGCCCTGGCAGGCCTGAAGTTCTTGTGGGGCCAGGTTTAGGTGTCCCTTCAGAGGGTTCTGGGTAGGGGTTGGGGCGGGGGCGTGGTTACTCTCAGTGGAAGTCCAATGATCCAAGAAGGGGTCTGCACAGGGTTGGGGGTGGGGTGGGTTCCAGGGTCTGGGCGGGGACCAGGGCTGGGGTCTTCGACGGGTCCTGGGCGGGGGTGGGAAATCTGAGTGGGGGTCCCTACTCTAGAGACTACTAGGATCACTACTCCTACTGAAGACTGGGGTCAGGAGGGGTCGGGAAGGGGCCCCAGGTCGGGGTCCGGGTCCAGGGGAGGAGTCAGTCCGCAGGGGTCTGGGGGCGGGGGGCGGGGGGGGGGGGCGGGTCCCCGGCCGGGGCCGGGGGCCGGGGCGGGGTGGGGGCGGGGTCCCCGGGAAGGGTCTGGTTGAGGTTCCAGGGTCTTGGCCGGGCAGACAGGTGTCCATGGGTAGGGTCCAGGGGTCCGGGTGGAATCGGGGAGGGGTCTCGGAGTCGGGTCAGTGTTCCGGAAGGGGTTCCCGGGTTGGGGCAGGGTTGGGGAAGGGTCCCTGGCGGGGTCCTGGGCCGGGGCGGGGTTCGGGGATCTGGGCAAGGTCGGGGGGGGGGTCCCGGGGCTGGGCCGGGGTCCGGGGGGCGGGGGGGGGGTCGGGGAGGGGTCCCCGGGTTGGGGCCATGGTCGGGGCGTGGTTCCGGGAATCTGGGCGGGATCGCGGAAGGGTCCCCGGGCGGGGTCCGGGGTCGGAGCGGGGTAGCGGGGAGCTGGGCGAGGTCGGGGAGGAGTCCCGGGGTCGGGGCGGGGTTCCGGGGATCGGGGCGTGGTCGGGGAGGGGTTCCCGGGTCGGGCCCGGGGTCGGGGCGGGGTTCCGGGGGTCTGGGCGGGGTCGGGGAGGGGGCCCGGGGTCGGGGAGGGGGCCCGGGGTCGGGGCGGGGTTCCGGGGGCCGGGGCGGGGTCGGGGGGGGGTCCCGGGGCGGGGTCCTGGTTCGCGGTC
>NW_019160730.1:0-1020 GCF_002288905.1 Enhydra lutris kenyoni | reverse complement strand
CCTGACTTATTAATTTTAGACATTCTGATTGGTGTGAGGTGGTATCTCACTGTGGTTTTGATTTGTATTTCCCTGATGCTGAGTGATGTGGAGCACTTTTTCATGTGTCTGTTGGCCATCTAGGTCTTCTTTGCAGAAAAGTCTGTTCCTGTCTTCTGCCTATTTCTTGATTGGATTATTTGTTCTTTGGGTGTTGAATTTGATAAGTTCTTTATAGATTTTGGATACTAGCCCTTTATCTGATAGGTCGTTTGCAAATATCTTCTCCCATTCTGTCAGTTGTCTTTGGGTTTTGTTGACTGTTTCCTTTGCTGTGCAAAAGCTTTTGATCTTGATGAAGTCTCAATAGTTCATTTTTGTCCTTGCTTCCCTTGCCTTTGGCAATGTTTCTAGGAAGAAGTTGCTGCGGCTGAGGTTGAAGAGGTTCCTGCCTGTGTTCTCCTGGAGTATTTTGATGGATTCCTGTCTCGCATTGAGGTCTCTCATCCGTTTTGAGTCCATTTTTGTGTGTGGTGTAACGAAATGGTTCAGTTTCATTTTTCTGCATGTGGCTCTCCAATTTTCCCAACACCATTTGTTGAAGAGACTGTCTTTTTCCCATCGGACATTCTTTCCTGCTTTGTCAAAGATTAGTTGACCATAGAGTTGAGGGTCTATTTCTGGGCTTTCTACTCCATTTCATTGATCTACGTGTCTGTTTTTATGCCAGTACCATACTGTCTTGATGATGACAGCTTTGTAATAGAGCCTAAAGTCTGGAATTGTGATGCCACCAACTTTGGCTCTCTTTTTCAACATTCCTCTGGCTATTCGAGATCTTTTCTGGTTCCATATAAATTTTAGGATTATTTGTTCCATTTCTTTGAAAACAACAGATGGTACTTTGATAGGGATTGCATTAAACATGTAGATTCCTTTAGGTAGCATAGACGTTTTCACAATATTTGTTCTTCCAATCCGTGAGCATGGAACTCTTTTCCACTTCTTTGTGTCTTCCTCAATTTCTTTCATGAGTACTTT
>NW_019160729.1:0-1020 GCF_002288905.1 Enhydra lutris kenyoni | reverse complement strand
GGAGGGCATGTGGTCAAGGCTTTGGGAACGAAGTCTCCAGACAGCAAATCGGGGAAGAATTAGGGGCGAGGTTATGGCAGGCCCGATGTGCAGACCCTGAAAGCAGCTCCTCAGGATTTGAAATTCGGGTGCCTGTGAGGCAGTAGCAGAGGCTTTTCTCTCTGGACTGTATACGTAGGATGGTCTCGGAATGGACGGGTGAGCACATGGGTCCATGGGATATTGTCCCTTTCTGGTGATTCTGCCAGGCTCCCAATACTTTGGTGTTTTACTGGGGGAAGGGAAGAGTGCTCTTTTCCATCTCAGGGGTCCTGCCCATACAGTGATTCCAGAGACGGGTTGTGGGTCACGTGGCCTGGACAACCCCACCAAGATTTAGGATTTGGGTCTAGGGGCACAATAGGTTCTCTCTGAGGGATCCTGGTCCAGCCCCGACAGGCTGTGCTTGAAAGGGGTCTCAGGCTAAGAGTCACAATGCCTGTTTGGGCCCAGTTGCCCCTCCTGAGTGGGCTTGGTCTCATGGGTCATGCAGGTTTCTCCCACTCTGAAAGTAGTACAACCATATCAACATCCACTTTCCTGCCATGGGGAAGGAGGAGTACTCTGCTGTGCTTCAGGTACACACAAGGGCAGGGTTTTGCACTCCTTCTGGAGACAGATACCTGCATACCCAGGTTGGATGGAAATAACGGGCTCGGGCCAAGGCAGTTCCCACCTGCAGGATATGGGTCCCGCTATCTGGCTGGCCGACAGGAGTTTGGGTCTCGGGCTGTGTTACACGGAGCATTAGTTCACAGGGCGACCTATGATATCAGGGTGCCCTTGAGTGCCGTGTGGTTGGACGCTCATTTGGGGTTTTGGGCAGAGCTGTAGGACATTTCTTCTTTCTGTTGTCCAGTAGAAGGCAGGTTTGTGACTCCAGAATTCCCAAGGTGGAGGGCCTGCTGGCCAAGCTTTTGAGGATCGAAATCTGAAAAGACAAGCTATGGTTATGTTCAGTGCCGAGGGCATGACGGTTCC
>NW_019160728.1:0-1020 GCF_002288905.1 Enhydra lutris kenyoni | reverse complement strand
CCCGGACACGAACCCTCGCCTGCTCCCTCAGCCTTCCGTGGCCAGGGTCCTGAGCATTGGGGCCTCCACCTGGGGAAACCTCGGTCCGCGCCGCGACTCCCCCGCACGCCCCGGCGCCAATCGTGCCTTTCGGCTCTCCGGAGAAACCTCAGGATGAGAGAAACGTGCGTTCGCCAACGGAGGGCATCCGCACCCCCGGGCGACCCAGCCGCTCGAAAAGGCGGAGGCGGACGCCCGGCCCCAACCCGTCCCTCAACCCTGCTCCGGCAACCCTCCCCTTTGCCGGGAACCCGGTCGGGCCGCGTCGTCTGGACGCGTTTCCTGGGTGGCCGCGACAGGCCCCGAGCGAGAAAGGGCCCTCGGCCCCGGGAAGCAGGGCGGTCCGCAGGGCTGGCCAACGCCGGCCAATTCTAACGAGCGTTCTGCCCAATCCGATACCGGTGTCGGCAGAACGCTCGTGAGAATTGGCCGGTAAACGCCCGGCGAAGTCACTTCGGGCGCGGCTCGTCTGCAGGGCAGCCCCCGGGGCCCGGCCCGGCATCGCGAGCCGTCGCGTCCAAACCCCGCCAGGAATCCCTCCGGGAGTCAGGCTCCGTCGGGCGCGGGGCCTCCTGCTCCAAAGACTGTGGGGGACCCAAACCTGGCCCTGTCCACTGGGGCAGGGCCTGCCCCGAACCCCGAACACGAACCCTCGCCTGCTCCCTCAGCCTTCCGTGGATAGCGTCCTGAGCGTCGGGGCCTCCACCTGGGGAAACCTCGGTCCGCGCCGCGACTCCCCCGCACGCTCCGGCGCCAATCGTGCCTTTCGGCGCTCCGGAGAAGCCTCAGGATGAGAGAAACTTGCGTTCGCCAACGGAGGGCTTCCGCACCCTTGGGCGCCCCAGCCGGTCGAACAGGCGGAGGCGGACGCACGGCCCCAACCCGTCCCTCAACTCTGCTCCGGCAACGTTCCTCTTTGCCGGGACTCCCGGTCGGGCCGCGTCGTCTGGGCGCGTTTTCCGGGTGGCCGCGACAGGCCCC
>NW_019160727.1:0-1020 GCF_002288905.1 Enhydra lutris kenyoni | reverse complement strand
ATGACCTGAGCCGAAGGCAGTTGCTTAACTCACTGAGCCACCCAGGGGTCCTGATTATAGAATATTTTCAAATGTGTTTTTCCATGCTCATGTTGACATCAGCAAAACTTTCATAGAAAATCTGGCTGTGGACCCCTGGGTGGCCCGGTTGGTTAAGTGTCTGCCTTCAGCTCAGGTCATGATCCCAGGGTCCTAGGATTGAGCTCTGAATCAGGCTTCTTGCTCAGCGGGGAGCCTGCTTCTCCCTGTCCCTCTGCACACCCCTCCAAGTTGTGCTCACACACACCACTCTTTCAAATAAACAAAATCTTAAAAAAGAAAGGAAGGAAGGAAGGAAGGAAGGAAGGAAGGAAGAAAGAAAGAAAGAAAGAATCGATCTTGTAATTTCTATCTGAACCTTTTATCATAGGCAGTTGTAGTATGTATGCTAAGTAAACAAATTTGGGGACATAGTTTCCCTTTTAAGTAAAATCCACATAAATCTCTTCATGCAAAACATGAATCTTTTTGGAAGTTTAGGATGGCAGTTTATAGTTCCCCTTACTCTGTGAGAGCTTCCAGGCAGATTCTTTAACTTTCTTTGCCATCCCATATCCTAACGTGACAAGGAAGTAACAAGGGAAACACAACCTAAGCTTTTATAATGACTTCTTCTTTCAAGTACCAGTAACTTAATCTTACAATCTTCTTATTTCCGATGAACAGATCTGTTTTTACACCATTAGTACACCCCGGAGTCGTATATAAGAGGATCCAGGAATTTTGTCTCTCTCTCTCTCTCTCTCTCTCTCTATATATATATATATATGTATATATATATATATATATTTAAATTTTTATAGATTTTGTGTATTTATTTGGGAGATAGAACAGGGGTGGGAGTGGTGGTGCAGGGGATGGGGAAGCATACTCCGCACTGAGCACAGAGCCTGATGAAGGGCCTGCTCCCATGACCCTGAGTTCATGACCTAAGCCCAAATCAAGAGTTGGAGGTTTAACTGACTAAGCCAACCAGGTGCC
>NW_019160726.1:720-1020 GCF_002288905.1 Enhydra lutris kenyoni | reverse complement strand
CCTAGAATCTCGTCCAATACCTAGCTTAGGTTTTCCGGCCTCTGTCCCTCAGGCCTGTTCTGGAAAACCAACTTATGGCCCAACGTGTGGCAACTAGCCATACAATAGACTCCCTCTGGTCTTGAGAAGGAAAACTTGCTCTTGAGAACTGGGACCAACCTTCACCCTAGGAGATTCCTGCATGGCCCCAGAGCCACAGCCACATTCTAAGGTCTCCCTGGACACCAAGCAGCATTGGGACCCGTCAGACTGAGAACCTCTGTCAACTCAGATCCCTTGGAACTTCGAACCTGAGGCAGC
>NW_019160726.1:0-620 GCF_002288905.1 Enhydra lutris kenyoni | reverse complement strand
TCTTGAGGCCACCCGAGCATTCGTTGGCCGTCATGGATAAAAATTCCAGTGTGAGCAGACATCTCAACCTCGCACATCCTCAGGTGTTGGAGATCTTGAAACACCTGCTGCACATTGGAACTGTCATGCCCTCGGCACTGAACATAACCATAGGTTGTGTTTTCAGATTTCAATCCTCATAAGCTTTGCCAGCAGGCCCTCCACCTTGGGAATTCTGGAGTCACAAAGCTGCCTTCTACCTGGCCAACAGAAAGAAGAAATGTCCTACAGGTCTGCCCAAGACCCCAAATGAGCGTCCAACCACACGGCCCTCAAGGGCACCCTGATTTCATAGGTCGCCCTGTGAACTAAAGCTCTGTGTAACACAGCCCGAGACCCAATCTCCTGTCGGACAGCCAGATAGCGGGACCCATATCCTGCAGGTGGGAACTGCCTTGGGCCAAGCCCGTTATATCCATCCGACCTGGGTATGCAGGTATCTGACCCCAGAAGGTAGTGCAAGACCCTGCCCTTGTGTGTACCTGAAGCACAACAGAGTACTACTCCTCCTTCCCCATGGCAGGAAAGTGGATGTTGATATGTTTGTACTACTTTCAGAGTGGGATCCACCTGCATGGCCC
>NW_019160725.1:0-1020 GCF_002288905.1 Enhydra lutris kenyoni | reverse complement strand
TTCAGGTTTTCTGTTTCTTCCTGGTTCAGTTGTGGTAGTTTATATGTCTCTAGGAATGCATCCATTTCTTCCAGATTGTCAAATTTGTTTGCGTAGAGTTGCTCATAGTATGTTCTTACAATTGTTTGTATTTCTTTGGTGTTAGTTGTGATATCTCCTCTTTCATTCATGATTTTATTTATTTGGGTCTTTTTTCTTTTTGATAAGTCTGGCCAGGGGTTTATCAATCTTATTAATTCTTTCAAAGAACCAGCTCCTGGTTTCGTTGCTTTGTTCTATTGTTTTTTTGGTTTCTACTTCATTGATTTCTGCTCTGATCTTTATGATTTCTTTTCTCCTGCTGGGTTTAGGGTTTTTTTTCTTGTTCTTTCTCCAGCTCCTTTAGGTGTAGGGTTAGGTTGTATACTTGAGACCTTTCTTGTTTCTTGAGAAATGCTTGTACCGCTATATATTTTCCTCTCAGGACTGCCTTTGCTGTGTCCCACAGATTTTGAACCATTGTGTTTTCATTTAGATACTGATTTTTTAACCCATTTTCATCTTCTTTGGAATAGCTCCCCACTGAGCAGAGAGACCAGTGTGGGTGGTCTCAGAGGTTTAACCCACTGAGCCACCCAGGTGCCCCTCTTTTTCAATTCTTTATTTAATTCTGTTTAGTTAACATATACTGTATTATTAGTTTCAGGGTTAAAACTTAATGATTTATCATTTGCATGTAACACCCAGTGCTCATTATATCAGTGTCCTCCTTAATGCCTGTCACCCAGTTACCCCATCTCCCCACCCACCTCCCCTCCAGCAATCCTGTTTACTAGAGTTCAGCATCTCTTAAGGTTTGCCTCCTTCTCTGTTTTCATCTTATTTTATTTTTCCTACCCTTCCCCACAAATGAGTGAAATCACATGATATTTGTCTTTCTCTGACTTATTTCACTTAGCTTACCCTCTAGTTCTGTCCACATCATTGCAGATGCCAGGATTTCATTCTTTTTATGGCCAAGTAAGATTAGAAATTATCCTA
>NW_019160724.1:0-1020 GCF_002288905.1 Enhydra lutris kenyoni | reverse complement strand
TTCAGTTTCATCAAAATATTATTTATGGAAATTTCAATTTCAGTTATTTCAAACAATTATCCAATTGTTTCATTTGGGTTTTTAACTGGAAACCTTGAGAACATTTGTCCTGACGTTGGTTTCTCCAATATTATAAATTTGTAAAGCTCATCCAATGTACCTTTCTAGCAGGATGGCACCCGATACATCGAATAAGATCTAGAATATCCAGAGAGTCTTTTCTGATTGGGCTGGCTCACCAAATGTTTGATCTTTTTCCGCGTTTCATCAGGGGAGTTGAACATTTTACTTTTGGTTACTGTACCTGGATGCCACCTTTGTGGAAATGTCATACAAATTATTATCCTGGTGGCTGTAAAGTCCATTAATTTGCAGATCCTCTTTCCTGCAGGAGTCGGTTAGGTCTTGAGCCAAAGTCATGGTACAGAACGCAAATTCATAAACAAGGTCTGGAGAAGGAAATCAGAAAGTATGAGGTTAGACATTACCTGGGGTTTGGATCTCAGAAGCGGGACATGCTGGATGCCACAGAGGAATGTTTTGGCCAGTTATAAAATCAGAGGAAGAGCCCCAGTTTGATGAGCGTTGAGAATCAGATTGTATTACAAAGAAGTCTCCGTGATCAGTTTGTTCTTTTAATTATCCTGAAATCGTGTTAGACTGAATAATTCTCGCAGTCACCGAGGCAAATCACTTAAGCCTTGAAAATGCGGTGGGATTGAGAATCTGTTGTTGAGTATTTACTGAAGAGCTGTGGTGCGTAGGGTACCAAGCCGTGTGCTCCAGAGAAAATCTCCAGAACCAGTCGTTTGCCCTCGAGGGATGCCTGGTCCAGTTGTGAACTATAACATCCGTACACTTCACGTCTTCTAATGTCAGTCTTTCAGCAGATGGCCTGAGGTGGTCCTCAGCAATAGTGGCCAAGTGCTCAGCCTATGCAGCGTCCCTTTAGAACAGACCATTTTTCTCGGGAGTTCTTAGAGTGTCACAACGTTTGGAGATTTGAACCAGACCGGGAGG
>NW_019160723.1:301-1020 GCF_002288905.1 Enhydra lutris kenyoni | reverse complement strand
GAAACCCTCTTTACACGCACATCTCCTCTGCCCGAGAGAGAAGCCTGTTGGCGCCTGTGCTAACAGCCTTAAGGAAAGGGACACGCCTGTCCACACTGTCCCCAGGAGCGTGTGTCTAGGGAGAGCTCGGCATGACGCCCGGGAGAGACGAGGAGCAGATGGCGTTGCTGTCTGGAAACAGACGCAACGCAGGAGAGCTTGCCCTCGGAGGAACAGCGGGCGGGTGGCAAGACAAGTGTCCCCCCTCGCTCTGCGGAGAGACAGAAGCCTGGCTGCTTGGGAAACACCAGGGGAAGACGAGGGCAGGGGCGCGTGCTCCACTCCGAGAAAGGAGTTTAGGCAGACGTCCGGCCTCTCCTGTGCTTCTAGGCCCAAGCTGACAGCAGCTCCTGGGCCACCTGTCCCTGGGGAAGCCTTTGCGGGTCCACGGGGCCCCCAACCCTGAACTCACAGAAACAGCTCCCTGGGGGAGCGGGCAGCCGGCTACCGTCTTCCTCCAGGATGGGGCAGCGTTTGCGGTGACAGGTGTGTCTAGGGAAGGAACGGGGACAGTCCCGCCACAGGCTCACCCTCCCAGGGCGCGGGCGGTGTGGAGTGCTCGTGTCGCCTCGCCTCTCGGCTGGGGAAAGCCCAGGCCTATAACTGAGTCCGCCGGAAGGCGAGAGGAAAAGTCCAAGTCCTGGTTCAACCGGGAGATGGTAGTCTGCGCAAGTGCCACC
>NW_019160723.1:0-201 GCF_002288905.1 Enhydra lutris kenyoni | reverse complement strand
GATGCGAGAGTGCAAAGGCCCAAAGCCTTGCTGGGGAAGCAGCGGCGTAGTGCGGTTCGCGCCAAGCGGGAAGACCTCTGCGAGAGCTCAACGTTCGCTGAGAAATCTTACTTGGGTCTTGTTCCTGCTGCTGCTTGCCTGAGCCAAGTGCTCCGCAGCGTGGCGGTAGAAACCGACCCAGAGGGAAACCCTCTTTACACG
>NW_019160722.1:474-1020 GCF_002288905.1 Enhydra lutris kenyoni | reverse complement strand
ACCGCCCGGGGCAAAGACACTTGAGAATCACTACAACAGGCCCCTCCCCCAGAAGCTCAACAAGAAGCCCAGCCAGGACCAAGTTCACCTACCAAGGAGTGCAGTTTCAATACCAAGGAGAGCAGTGGAATTCCAGAGGAGGAGAGAGCAAAGCAGGAAACTCATGGCTTTCTCCCCATGATTCTTTAGCCTTGCAGTTAATTTAATTTTTTTCTCTGTTTCAATTTTTTTTTTCCTTCTTCAGCTAAATTTTTTTAACTTTTACCCTTTTCTTTTTTAACATTTTTTAACTAGTTTATCTAATATGTATATATATATTTTTTCCTTTTTATATTTTTTCTTTATTGGTTTTCTTCTTTTAATTTTTTTTTTTTTTCTTTCTGAACCTCTTTTTATCCCCTTTCTCCCCCATCATGATTTGGGATCTCTTCTGATTTGGTTAAAGCGTATTTTCCTGGGGTTGTTGCCACCCTTTTAGTATTTTACTTGCTCCTTCATATACTCTTATCTGGACAAAATGACAAGGCGGAAAAATTCACCACAAAA
>NW_019160722.1:0-374 GCF_002288905.1 Enhydra lutris kenyoni | reverse complement strand
ACCGCCCGGGGCAAAGACACTTGAGAATCACTACAACAGGCCCCTCCCCCAGAAGCTCAACAAGAAGCCCAGCCAGGACCAAGTTCACCTACCAAGGAGTGCAGTTTCAATACCAAGGAGAGCAGTGGAATTCCAGAGGAGGAGAGAGCAAAGCAGGAAACTCATGGCTTTCTCCCCATGATTCTTTAGCCTTGCAGTTAATTTAATTTTTTTCTCTGTTTCAATTTTTTTTTTCCTTCTTCAGCTAAATTTTTTTAACTTTTACCCTTTTCTTTTTTAACATTTTTTAACTAGTTTATCTAATATGTATATATATATTTTTTCCTTTTTATATTTTTTCTTTATTGGTTTTCTTCTTTTAATTTTTTTTTTTT
>NW_019160721.1:0-1020 GCF_002288905.1 Enhydra lutris kenyoni | reverse complement strand
CTGAAACGGGAAACCACATAAAAGAACCAAGTGGAACGAAAATCACACGGCTGCATTCATGCTTCAGTGAGACTCCATTTCAAAGATTAAGGGGTACATGCACCTGGTGAGTACTGGGGGAAGTACAGAACTGTGGAATCACTAAATTCGACACCTGAAACCGAAAACATGTTATGTTAACTAATTGGAATCAAAATAAATTACTTAAAAAGATGGAAAACCTGAGTGGCTAAGTTGGATAGGCAGCTGACTCTTGATGGGGCTGAGGTCAAGATCTCAGGGTCGTTAGATGGAACCCTGGTATTGGCTCTGTCCCCAGGGTGGAGGGTACTTAAAATTCTCTCCCTTTGCCAATCCCCTCCCCCAACACCACCAGTAACAAGTGTACTCTCTCTCTCTCTAAGAACTTTTTTCTAAAGTTTTTATTTATTTGACAGAGAGAGACACAGTGAGAGAGGTAACACAAGCAGGGGAAGTGGGAGAGGGAGAAGGAGGCTTCCTGCAGAGCATGGAGCCCGATGCAGGGCTCAGTCCCAGGACCCTGGGATCATGATCTGAGCTGAAGGCAGACACTTAACGACTGAGCCACCCAGGCACCCCATCTCATAAGAATTTTTATAAAGAAAATGTTCTCTGTTAAGAGTATGAAATAAATCCTAGAATTAAGTTGTCATAAACCAAAAAGAAAAAATTAAAAAGTTACTGTACAAAGACTGTGTATACCAAAAAGTTAGCATTAAGAACACTAGGGGGCGCCTAGGTGGCTCGGTGAGTTAAAGCCTCTGCCTTTGGCTCAGGTCATGATCCCAGGGTCCTAGGATCGAGCCCCACATGGGGCTCTCTGCTCAGTGAGGAGCCTGCTTCCTCCCCTCTCTCTCTGCCTGCCTCTCTGCCTACTTGTGATCTCTGTCTGTCAAATAAATAAATAAATAAAATCTTAAAAAAAAAAAAAAAGAACACTAGGAAGGAGAAAGTGAACTGACTCTTGAGTACGGTGTTTTCAGTTTGCAGTGGGAGAAA
>NW_019160720.1:0-1020 GCF_002288905.1 Enhydra lutris kenyoni | reverse complement strand
AGTTTGAAAAGTGATGGCTGCTGCGTGGACCAGGGTGGAGACTTGGACCACCTTTGGGAAGGGGATGCAGAGTGTCATGGCAATGCTCCTAGTAGGTCAGAGGGACCTAGTAGAGTGTGCTGAAGAGTGGTTTTCCTGCTCAACACGTGGTCGGGGTTGCTGGGCATTGTGAACACAGGTGAAGGAGAGAGGCAGTGATCTGGCAGATACATGGACAAGCCTACTTGTCCATACATGGACAGTTAACCTACTGCTAACCTACTACGATGGGATGATGGGACAAGAGATAGTTAGAACATGCAGGAGTAATTTTGCCGAGAGTGAAGTTGGGCCTGCTCTTTATTCGATGATGTATGGCTTCACAGAATTTTACGATGAGTTTTTACAGTGCCTGGGGTGTTTCAAAGTCTTGCTGGTTGTTAAGGTCTGGACAAATGTGGTCATTTGTGGTTCGCTGTGCCTGGCAGGGAGACCTTTAGTGCTGGGGTTTTCACAGAGGTTCAGTTTGGAGTGGAGGGTTCTGATTGTTGAAGGACAGTATGGGTGGCACAGAAATAGAAGAGGGTCTATGAATAACCTAAGCTGACGTGGTTGTGAGTGTCGTACTGCAGGGAGGATTAGAGGCAGGTGAGGAGGCTTCTCAGCAGCATTTGAGGCTTTCCCTCAGTTGGGATCCATGGGAGTACTGGGGTAGTAGTGGAACCTGTTTGTGTTTGTTAAACATCCATTGGGTGTCATGTGTCAAGAACAAGTGTGAGTCAAGGGAGAATCCTTTGGTGTGGAGCAGGAAGGTGTGGGTGTTCATCTGTGGGGTCCGAAGTTATGAGAGAGGTTCAGTCTACAAAATTAGGTACACATGGAGAGGAAGTGTGAGCTAAGGGCCTCAGGGTCCTGGTATTGAAGACGTCCCGGCAGAGCAGGGCCTGTAATTGGCTGTCTTGAGGGCACACCCTGGGAGACTCCATGGGAATATCCTGGCAGGAGGATGGGACTTGCAGGCCAAACCCGGAGCTTAGATTG
>NW_019160719.1:0-1021 GCF_002288905.1 Enhydra lutris kenyoni | reverse complement strand
TGTGCATTCTCAAAGCATGTAGTAAACAGTATACAATAATGAATTTTCTCCAGGACAGATTGTTTCTTTTTACAGATAAAAGGCCTTTGAAAATCACGAATTGAAAACCAAACTTGAAACAGCCATGGTGACTTGTACTACTTTTTTAGACAAATAATTAAGCCTCATCGTTGTTACCTTAACTGTATCTGTGACAGTAAATAAACACAAAACCCCACTGGTTGGACAAAATAGATGTTAGTCTCTGGATGCTGCCTTCTGAGCACAACAGAAACTTTCCCCATCCTCCTTCCTCCCCATCTAGGTCTCTCGTCTTCTTCTTCTCCTCCTTCTTCCTCTTTCTCTTCTTATTCTTTTTCTCCTTCAGATTTATTTAATTATTTGATTGTTTATTTATTTATTTATTTTAGAGAGGGTGGGGAGGGCCAGAGGGAGAGAGAGTCTCAAGCTGACCACCTGCTGAGTGGAGCCCAACTTGGGACTCCTGAGATCACGACCTGAGCCCAAATCAAGAGTGGAACCCTTAACCAACTGAGCCACCCAGGTGCCCATCTAGGTCACTCTTTTGGAGGAAAGAGTGAGAGGAAATCTCAGAGAGCTGGCTTCAGTAAGATACCAACAGTGACATAATAATGTAAATACCAACAAGAGGACACTGAACTGTCATCTTGCCGTTTTAAGCACTTCATGTGTATCAATTCTCCCCTCTCTTATGTCTACCCCGGGAGGTAGGTACTATTATTATCAGCATTTTTCAGTTATAGAAACTGGGGCACTTAAATTGGATAGCTCACTAAGGTCACAAAGGAAATGATGGGGCCAAGATTGAAATCCTGGTGGCCTGGATCCACATTCCATTCTCCTAGTCACTATGCAAATGGCGCCACTCAGGGGAACTGTTGGCCTGGGTCACGCGTCATCCTCAGGGGCCTCTGGGTCTCTGGGGCAGCGAGGTGGGAGGAAGCTCAGGTTATGTCTAATATATTTTCACCCTTTATTGTCCTTTTATTTCTGCCTGTGC